>NC_068981.1:14676884-14688184 GCF_001194135.2 Octopus bimaculoides
ATATATATATATATATATATATATATATATACATACATACATACATAGGAAAGTAGTAAAAGGGATTAATAAATATGCGTGTGTGCTGTTGTGCAAATGCATGGAAGTATATGAATATATTCTTGTGCGTAGGGGAATTTGTCGATAAAGAATATAGTATATAACACTACAGCTAACCTTAGCCGGGAGTTATTTTGAGACATTTGTGTTTATTTATCAGCTGTCACTGTTTAGTATTTCCTACTTCTTTGCTTCTTTGTGCATAATCCTCAAATGCAGATAACACCAGCATAGCATTTTCCGTGGTAATATGAAAAGGTTTTGACAAACAGTCATTGGTATGGAGTATGTTCAAAATTACACACACAGATATATCAGAAACACACACATACATATATCTTTTCACACATACACAAGCACATCTATATCTCTATCTGTCTATGTATATCTATAACAATCTCTCACTCTCTATCTATCTACATATATACATACACACATGCATACATACACACATGCATACATACATACATATATATATATATATATATATATATATATATATATATATATATATATATATATATACATATACATGCATATGTATGTGCATTTAACTATGAATAATAATGCCTAGGTGCATTAATTTCTTTATATATATACGCATGTATGTATTAATACATTACATGGAGAGTTTATTTTAAATTTTTTTTATGTTTAGTAAGTCTCTTTGAAATTTAGAGATCATATCCCTTACTGTGATACGATCGCTACACTCCATTTGCAATAATGGAAATGCTAATAATTAGGTTTCGAAACGTACTGCCAATTTGTCCTGTTGTAAGATTGGCAGTGTAGATAGCAATTTCTTTGCATATTCACTATATGTTAAATAATCTCCTACTTCCACTGAATATTTCTCTCACAAGTGTTTCTCTTGTGAAATTATTGATTTATTTGACTATATAAAAAGGCCAAGTGTTTTAGGACTAGCATACGGAGGAATGTGTAGTTTACAAAAATATTGCTGTTGCTTATTTTTGGAAAAGTCAGTGAGAAATAACATGATGGCAGGAATTATATTTTCCATGCACTTTTTTTATGTTACATCTCAAGTATTTTTATATCATACAACCGTAATAAACCTGCTGTTAATAATGATTATTTCTAATTAATACTTCATAGTAAACCAACACAGAAAGGCATTAAAGCCATTGTACATCGTCTTAAGACAACAGTTTATAGACAAATTCACATATTGCTTGTGTCGTGACTATTTCGATAAATTAAAACTGGAAGTCTTACAATATAAATTCCGCCGATGTCAACTTTGCCTTTCATCCTTTCGGGGTCGATAAATGAAGTACCAGTTGCGTACTGGAGTCGATCTAATCGACAGGTCTCCTCTCTCAAAGTTTCGGGCCTTGTGCCTAGAGTAGAAAAGAATATAAGGGACACTTGAAGCGTAAGTTATTAATAAAATATAAAAAGACTATAACAAAACTGACAGAGAGTTATCCAGGCAACGTAGGTTGTTATTTATTGTAAACATTAGAAAAGAGAAACAAATCGTCTACGGGTGTATTTGGGTTCACAAAAACAATGCAACCACTAGCTGGTGTCTAATGACGGAGAATGTTCTAATGCAACGTAACCGGTATGTTTTCTGCTTAAACATTTTTCTTCCAGTTTTGAATTATATATTTATTTATAGCCCTGCAGAGTGCTGTAACAATCGTTTTATTTCTTAGTAAAAATTTGTGCTTTAAAATCAAATTCTTTCATTTGTATATTCTATAAAATCATTCACCTCTCTGAATAACAAGTGTAACATTTGCACGCAATGCACATCCTTGTAAGCATTCACTTTATCACCAATAGTATACTTTTTGTATCATTTCGAGCCCTTGTTCCTATTTTTTATCTTACTCATCATCAACATGATCATGATATTCATCATCGCATCATCATTATTCAAGATCCACAGTATCCAATATTGTGATGTCGTGGATTGGGTGTAATGTGTGGACCGGAGGTTTGTATATTATGTCAAATCACAACCAGGACCTCAGACAAACACTACTTCATGCAATATGCGTGCTGTTCCAAGTAGAGCAAAGTTTTGTGATGTACTAAGAATGAAGGGTATTTGTGAAGTCCTCGGGTGCTTCTTCATGTTTGGTGGCATTAAACCCAATGCGCCGGTGACAACATGAACAAACTTTGTTTGACTCTCATAGCTGCCACATTTTTGTCTTCTCAAATTTCAAGTCACTATGTTTGTCGATGTTTTCTCTATCCTCCATGATAATACGGTGTTACGCTGGCACAACCATGGAGATTATTAACCAGCTCTTGCTTGTCCCTCCTAATCGCTATTAAATCTGGCCTTCGGTGCTCTAACATATTATATGTCTGGAAATCAAAGTCCCAGAGCTCATTTTCCTCCCCGTCTTTGTCCATTACATTTTCTGGTGTATGTCAGTACCAAGGATTTGGGCTAACTTTCCGTGTTTGACCTTGTACTCTTTGTGCACAAGAATTTCATGAGCACTCACGATTTCGACCTCTTTCCCACACTTTCTGCGGAGGTTCATTGTACTTCTATAGTATAGGCGCCGAACTAGCAGAATCGTTAGCACGCCAGGCGAAATGCTTAGCGGTATTTCGTCTGTCTCTACGTTCTGAGTTTAAATTCCGCCAAGGTCGACTTTGCCCTTCATCGTTTCAGGGTCGATAAATTAAATACCAGTTGCGTACTGGGATCGATCCAATCGATTGGCCCCTTTCCCCAAATTTCAGGCCTTGTGCCTGGAGAAGAATTGATTATTATTATTTTTTTTGTTGTTTTCCTGTCTATTTTGATTAGTTCGTTTAATATCCAGTTAAGGATATTGTAACTAAATTATAACAGGGACGGCTAGAGTGTTGATGCCTATTATCTTGTGTTTTGAATTGTACTCTGTTTTCAATATTAATCTAACTTGTCTATAGTATTCCTTTATTATTTTCTCTTTCCTTTGTGTGTGTGTGTTGTAGTGTATCTACTTCAACGATTTCTAAGTATTTGTATGTCTGGCTTTGGTTTAAATCTCTTATTTCATTTGTTTTATCTAGTGTGATATTGCTACTCTTAACTGGTTTTCCTCCTTTCAAAGTTGCTTTGTCACATTTTCTAAGCCAACTTTTCATGTTTATTTCTTTGGTAAATCCATATACTGTCTGTAGTAATGTTTCCAGCTGTTTATCATTTGTAGCATACAGTTCTAGGTCATCCATATATATCTACATCCAGTTCTGTTTAGCATGTCAAATAAAGGTGTCAGTGCCAAGCAGAAAAGGAGTGGAGAGAGTGTGTCTCCCTGGAATATTCCTTTTCTAATGGGGATGGCTTTCGTTTTTATGAGTCCCTCTTTTGTCTGGAGCTGTAGCACAGTCCGCCATTTATTCATGGAATGGGTTATATATTTTATGATTAGTGGTGCTACCGTGTTCATGGCTAGTGCTTTTAGAATCCATTTATGGGGAATACTATCAAAACCTTTTCGGTAATCGATCCAGGTCATACTTACAACTTTCTTCTTTTTGCGGTTGTCTTCAGGTATGGCTTTTTTTATCAGTAGCTGATCTTTACAGTGGTACGGGCCCTTCTAGCATCCCTTCTGCTCTTCTGGAAACAGGTTGTTTCCTTCCAGATACTTGCTCATTCTTTGTGATATTATTACAGTAAAGGCTTTGTAAATTGGAGAGATACAAGTTATTGGTCTGTAATTTTGTGGGTTTGCTGTTTCAGTGGATTTGGGATTTAGGATAGTTTACCCTTCCGTGAGCCGTTCAGTCATTGGCTCTGGCTCTGCTAGTATGTCATCATCATCATCATCATCATCATCGTCGTCGTCGTCGTCATTATTATTATTATTATTATCATTATTATTATTGTTGTTGTTATAACTGCGAGGTTTATTTGTCTTTCATACTTCTGGGGTTCGAGTATATAAGATGCCATTAATTGATGTATAAATGGAAGGGAATCGTTCCTCGCCGTAAAATTGCTGGCTTTATACCAACGCTAGGAGGAATCATTATTGTAAATATTTTCATATTTAATATTGCTATTTGACCAAGGAAACGAAGTTTCTGGTACGCTCTGCCAATTCTCTTCAAGATATATTATTTTCAAATGTTTCTTTTTAAATAATTTGATGATCATACTTGAATATATATATTTATGACATGTTCAAGTATGAACTCACTACTAAAATCATTTACCAAGAGTTCTCATAGATGTTGATGTATGTGTACTTAGCCATCAGCGAGACTAGTTTTGGAACACAAACTTTTGAAAAAAGGATAGATATGTGAGAGGTATTGCCTAGATTTTCCCACATTTGCCAATGTTATCTAAGCATCTTGTCATCCATTCAGATCATATGTAAAGAGATTTTATTAGGCTAACATATATTAACTGCACAGCGTTTCAGAAATTTTAATGTTTCGCTACACAGACCAGAATGTTTTCAAATGTTCCTCAAATTTACAAGACATAAAGGACGTAGCTCAGTTGCCGGAATCTCGATAGATGTTTTCTAGTAACTTATAAATATTTTCTAGCAAGTTAATCAGATGTGAATTCCTGTTGTTTGTGTTCAAGAACCGATGATAAATCACTCGTAAGGGGAACATTAGAACAATGGAGTTGCATTGTAGCCAACAGAGAGTGGTAGAAACGAAATATTGGAGGGAGGATTGTTCACAAATTACAACATGCTTCGTAGGCGATACGGTAGCGGTAAAAATATCACAATACCATTTGTAAACGGTTCTGTTATCTAAAATTAGGGATATAGATTACAAACTAAATAGCAAATGGAGTTCAATTGTTTTGTGCAGGGAATCAATAACTTTGCAACAAAGCCATTATTCAATGTTCGGTGGTTACTGATGTACGCGAACAAACCGATTCTAGATGTACTAAGATGTCACGACCTCTTTAATTTACGTTTAAGCACGAGGATAGTAATAGCCACGCAAGATTATTTCATCCATAAAAATTTGTTTATATCGGACTAAGATTTAAGCAGAATCATTGGCAAAGAGAATATAGGGCCAAAATATTCTCTTGCTTAGGCTCTACCTAACTTCTATGTCCAGCAGCGTCTGCTCATCGGCCGCTCTAAATGCTCATTCTCAGAATCTATATGTGTTCACTCTAACAATGCTATGTGATTTGGTCTTGCATATCTGAAAGCGAGACATGAAAGAACGTCATCTGCATACGTCTACGGCATCAACATCATATCAGTTGACATACAAAAAATTGCGATCGAGCCAGAAGTTCGTAATAGAAACGCATTTACATTAGATCATTCTGAAGTTTTATAATAAAGCCGTTGGAGAGCAAAATTAACATTGGTCATCATTTACAGCTGGACCTATATTGTGGTGTGTTACTCAGCTTCTGCTTTCGTTCAAATATCGACATCGATCAGAAATAAGATGAGTAGTTACGAGTAGTTTCCTCATATTCATAGATAAAAAGGATACACTGGAGGACTAGAATGTTCACGTTTTTTTTTAATATGATTTGAGTCCTTCTGGTCAAAATATCTATTTGGTACTAACTTCCTGTTATTATAGGACTCAAAATACTAGTAATAGTTAGACATACGTTAAGACCCGAACATAAACAGACATGTGGGCGTTTTTGGAAGCAGTGCTATCTATATCACAACCCCACTACATATTTCTCTACCATCTGGCATGTCAATTCTTCAAATAATATACGGCTGGAAAAATAGTCGATTGATTACAAACCTTCGAACGTTAAAGGGTTATATGTACGCAAAAAAGAAAATTATTCTAAGTATATATTTGTGCGACGTTGAAAATAAACATACGAGACTGTTTGAGTGGGTGTTCAGTGAAAAACTATGGGTAAATGTAGGATATTCATGGATATTTATTGCTACCTAGATAATTGTTGATATGTAAATTGTGGGGAAACAATGCACCATGAGTCACGCCTAAGTTGTAACTTGATGTGACCGGGTTACTATGCACACTTCACAACAAATTCCCAATTACATCCAGCGTTTTGTACATGGTCGATGCTCATATTCTTCCTGTTAAGAACTTGCTAAGTAAACCAGTAAATGATAAACTCAAAACAATAGTATCGACATATTTTATTATAGTACATGCATAGGATCATCATCAAATGTTCCATTTTCTGTAAGTTGGCCAAGTCAAAACACACACACATACACATGCAAACACACAGATGAATATAAGTATATGTGTGCGTGTCTCTCTCTTCGTCTATGTATATTCACAATTTGAATTTGAGAAAATCTTGCTTCACTTTTACTGTTCCACCTACAAGGTTAATTTGCAATGTGCGCTAGCTGATTGATTTCTTCTCCTGAAAACGCCAGCTTTTCCAAATTACGTCAGCATTTACTCACAAAAAAACAAGTACAGCAATAAACGTTAATTTCTAATCTGGTTTCGAAGGATTTGTCCGTAATTTTCGTCCCCTTCAATTCTCGAACTATGTACAGCCTGTAATATTTATATGTGACAGAAGTGTTGATGGAAGTATTTTACTAGTTATCTTTGCAATGATCTTTATGTATGTATTCAGTAACAGTGACTCACTATATTTAGTCCAGGACATTCTTTATTTTTTTTTTTCCAATGGCATATACATTGTTTTAGTAGTGACGTTTTATCGCATTGGGATGTAATATATTGCCATCAACTTTAAGCACAAGATCAGCAATTGCTGGAAAGAAGTCGATTTTATCGACTCCGGTATCCGATTGGTACTTATTTTATCGTCCTCAAGTGATGAAACGCAAAGTCAATCTACGCAGAAGTTGCATTCTGAAGGAGAAGTCAGATGAAATGCCACTGACCATTTTCTCGGCGTGCTAACGATACGGCCAGCTTGCCGGCTTACTGAGTGGTGAGTGTATGAGAGTCATATATTGATTTCAGATTTTGACAGATGCTGAAACACACGTGTGATGTATTCCATACAAATGTGATATAATTGGCGTAGTCGTTGGAATTTAAAGGTTCTTTTTGCTTTTTGTTTTTTTTTACTTCTTTTCCCATATCGTTTTAGCAATCTCTGATTTTGGATTACAAACACTTAACCTTCGAAGTGTCACGACTGCATTTCATATTGTTCTGAATATCATACTGAAGTCTGTGGGAAATATACCAACGAATAGTCTCTGGTTTCAAGCTATATAGAAGGTCATATAAGAAAGAATGCTATTACTACTATCACTACTCCATACACGTATCCATATTCTTCCGTCTTTCTCAATCTTTTTCCATAAATATAACACTGTATTTTAACATCACTCAACGTTTTCAGTACCTTTTTCATTTTCTTGTTCATTGTTTAGTTGTTCATATTTGTATTGTTCGATCTTCTAGAATGCATTGTCACCATTCAATGTTTCCACTTTTTTTTCATCTCTTGGTATTGTTGTATTTTATATCTCGTTCATCACGTGTTTTCTTATCATATTTTCGTCTACTTTTCGTAATACTATATCCATGTTACTTTATCCATGTCATATTTATTGATTCTATCTCTCCTTTTCTAGTTTTCTTTTTTGTTACGTTTCGTAAATGTTTTATCTTTTTCAACACAATTTCTACTATTCATTCAATATTCGAATCTTTATGTACTTCGTAATTTATATATTTTACTTTCATGATACATTCTTGTATCTATATACATACATATTGTAGTTTCACACTATATCTTTATATCTATGGTTATAGTTCAATAACCTGTCACTCATCATTTTTTTTTTCCGCTGATATACATAGTCATAGACTGCACAACACCTACGCAATTTTCATCTTTCAGTTGCTTATCCTTACATACACTTTTTTTACCGCCTAAATTTTCATAACAGAAAATACTGCGTTTATATATTTCTCCATTTCCTCGTCGCTCGTTCTATACTGCATTTCTCCATTGCCTCAATAATAAACTAAATTTATATTTTCTCGTCATGTCTTCTCTCTACATGTTCTTCTGGTGATGCTGAAGTTATTAAGATTCCAATTCCAACAACTTTATAGCAAGATGTCTATCAGCTTCTATATCTTAATTGATAAGCAAAATAAACATTTCTTTCGATAGCCTGTACATACTGGTATTGCTTTACCGCTTTGATAAAAATAAACGCCCAACAAAATCTAATGTTTATGCTCTGAGCTTGGCACTATGCCAATCTCCAGTACATGATTACATAGTCTTCGACTCCTTTTCACTCTGTGGCTAGAGACACTTAAGATTGGCCAATATCCAAGCCACTTATTCAAGATTAATTGTTTCTTGCTTTCCCTTGAACACACGCTAATTTTTTTACTACATATTATTTGTTTTATAAAAGAGTTTAAAAAAAAAAAACATTTGTCTGGCTTTTACTTGCATATAAGTTTATTTTGTTGAAAACTGTTGCTGTGGATTTCTAGATTTTAATAATCTGTCTGAAACATATACATGTACAAAACATACATATTGCACAAGTAATTTAGTAATCAAATCAGTCAAATATTAGGAAAATGTTAGTATTAATTATTAATTTAGAATTTGAAGTAATGAATATTAACTTCCATTGTCCAAATATTATACTGTTTTCATTCTATTTTTATCATATTGTATGGTTTTATTTCATTTGTGCTGTGTTGTGTTTACTTCTTTCTTTCTTCCATTCATTCTTTCTTTCTCTCTTTCTTCCTCTCTTTCTTTCTTTCCCTATTCTCCCCCTTCTATGTATGTAAGTATGTATGTGTGTATTTATATATGTATGTATGTATATATATATATATATATATATATATATATATATATAAATGACACATAATTGAGCATATAAATGTATGTCTGTGTATATGTATATGTGTGTATATATATTTGTATATATGTATATACGCATTAATATATATGTGTGTGTCTACGTATGTATGTGCATATATACATATATATCTAACACATATGCATCTGTGCATGCATAAATATGTGTTTGTGTGTTTGTGTCTGTGTGTCTCTGTGCATTCGTGTGTGAGAACATGTATGTTGTTATTGGAAAATAATGTTTATTCCTTCATTCGCAGCTGCGACTGCAGTTCCACCAAATTCTGTTTACTGTCTGTAACCTTGTCACGTTCTTCGCGCTGATAAACAGATGATTTTGTCTAGTGAGGTGTCTCCTTGCCAGGGGTCAGTTTGTCTGCGGCATAGTATAAAGACATATTGTTTTTTGTCGATTCTGTTTAATACAAATCATAGTTTTAGCGCAACTCTTCAACAAGCAATGTAGCGTAAATGCATCTGCATCGGAGGTTCTAAACATGGTTATAGTTATATCATCGACTATTTAATTGCTTCTGAATCGGTAACAACTCATGATACACAATGGAACTGACCACACACTGATATGTATTTCTTTTGAATTTGAATTGGGTAGAGAGAATCAAAATTTCGTATTTAGGAGAAAATTGTTTATTTAAATTTTCAGGCTGGCATAAACCATATACTTGCAAACATTATCTGTCTTCAGATTAAACATTCTTGTACAAAATGTTTATTTTACAACAGAAGTTTTAAAACGGCATTTGGTTTGCTTTTTCGTGCATATAATTTAACATTGTGCAAATTCTGGCGGCGGATTTTATATGTACATCTGATTCGGAATGATTTACCTATAAAATAAGACATAAAGCATATAGAATAAAACATAAGCCATATAGAATAAGACATAAGACAAGAAATAACCAAGAAAAGACATGCTGAAAATATAAAATAAAACATTATCGCTTATTATGAATTTAGAATATAGAGAATAAAAGAAATATTATTAATCTCCATTGATGTATCAATATGCGCTTTCCATCGAATATGGCATCTCTCTTTCACACGCACAAGCCCGCGCACACACTCATACACACACATTGTGTATAGCCACCTTCGTTATTTTATAATTTTCACATAGCCATTTTGCTGAATCAGCCATTGATTCATATATAAATACTATATACTGACAATCGGGAGATAAACAAACCACCCAGCGATAGAATAGTCATCACTGATGAGCTTTACTGATGTGCGATGGAGTAGCCACAACTGATCTCGTTGGTTGTGGGGCTGTTATCTCGCTGACAGTATATGGAAATCTGTTTCTTTGAAGCGAAGGGTCTTTCACTCTTATTTCTAGCAATGTAGGTGCTACATTGCGTGATTGGTCACAATTAGTGACAACTGAATTTCTCCTTTTTTTCTTTTTATACTGCATATAGGCACTCCCTATTATTTTATAATTTTCACACACACACACATGCACAAACACACTACACACACACATACACACGCATACACACGCACATACACACACACATACACACTATTCAATTTCTTTTCTCCGTGTTTTTCTCCTTGTCTCCGTATTCTTTCTGTTGAAGAGCGTCGCTCGAAACGTCAAAGACTTTCCGTATTCCCGAGCGTCATACTAATACATCCGTTTGTTATTTACACCACCTGTCCTCGTCTGTTGTTGTTTTTTCGTACATTCTCCTACATATATATATATATATATTTGTATGTAAGTATAACTGCTTTTAATTACTTTTTAAAACCAAAATGATAATACAGGTCTATGGAAATTTCTGTTGCCTAGTATTTCAATATCTCAGGTTTAGAACGACATCTTGAGGAAGTAAAAAGAAAAAAAATGTGTTGTTGTCTGATTTGATGGACCCTTTTGCATTGCGATAGTAGCCAATCAGATGCATAGCTTCATTTATCCACAATATCCCCACGTTTCCTTCTGTAGCTATATTGAAAAGCGCGATGGCTAGGTGTAACCTTTCTGTGTTTAAAATTTTTTTTTTTTTGAGGAAAGAAGCATTAGCATAGAGTTGTTCTTTAGCCTAGATGCGTATGAGTCCAGTGCTACCTCTGTTATAGTGGAAGCGCAATGACCCAGTGGTTAGAGCAGCGGACTCGCGGTCATAGGATCGCGGTTTCGATTCCCAGAACGGGCGTTGTGAGTGTTTATTGAGCGAAAACGCCTAAAGTTCCACTTTAGGGGATAGTGGCGAACCCTGCTGTACACTTTCACCACAACGTTCTCTCACTGTTTCTGTTGTGCCTTTAATTCAAAGAGCCAGCCTTGTCAACTGTGTCACGTTGAATATCCCCGAGAACTACGTTAAGGGTACACGTGTCTGTGGAGTGTTCAGCCACTTGCACGTTAGTTTCACTAGCAGGCTGT
>NC_068981.1:14689434-14690712 GCF_001194135.2 Octopus bimaculoides
ATATATATATATATATACATGTATACATGTACATATATAGGTATATATACATATATAGATATATATATATGTACATATGTATTTATGTGCATACATATACACATGTATATATGTACATATACACGTATATATACATATATATGTATATATATATGTACATATATATATATGTGCACATATAAATATATATATTATATATTATGTGTGTGCGAGTGTGTATGTGTTTGTATTAATGTATATATATATAATTAATACATTCACATTTACTTGGAGAGAAAGAGAGAGAGAGAGATAGAGAGAGAGAGACTGATGCAGAGAGGGAGGAAGTGAATAAAAGTGTGGTAAGGAGAAAGAGAGACACGAAGAAAGGGAGTGTTCTTTATTGTTTTTCTCTTCTGTCTATTTAAAATGCAAATATTACCGTGCCTGTTTCTCTATATACAAACACTATAAACATTTGTTTGAATTCTGTTGAACGGTCTAGGTGGGGGTTGGGGGGGGGGGTTGATGTCTGCAACGGAAACTGCTTAGAATTATAATCCACAAGCTATTTGTAAACTGCAATTAACGATATATCATATGTCATTGAATCGTTCCTTCTTTTACCATACATAAACAAATGTGTATGGATGTGTGATGGCGTGTAGAAATAGACGCTGAAGAATTGCATTTACGTCTAATTTCAGATTTTAATGTGAAACTAAATTCATCTTTCCTGAAGTCGAATTATTTTAATGATATCATAATATGGGAATGCTCATATAGTGAAATAGTCCTTTGCATTTACATTTTAGTATCTTTACAAGCATTCTCTCTGACCAACCTCTGGAGGAATTGTTTAGACTCAGGTTATACACCGAAACATCTCTTAACCCAGTCTGCCATCCCGCTTTTCAAACAGGGAAATAGATCTCTGGCAGTCAATTATAGCCCAATCTCGCTCACCTCCCACCTCATTAGAATGTTTGAAAGGGTGGCAATAGGTGAGGGATTACTTCACCAAACTATGAAATATGTCGATGAAAAAAATTTCACTATCTTGTTTACTGAAGATTGTATTTCAACCCAAAAATAGAGGAAGGGTAAGTTCGAGCAAAAAAAACAAGACAGGAATGACTGTTGCTTCCCAACCACATGGTGCTGCATTCAATCCAACTGCGTGGCATATTGGACAAGTGTCTTGTACCATTGCCTCGGGCCGACAGACACCTTGTGAGTGGATTTGATAGACGATAACTGAAAGAAAACCGTCGTATATATATATATATATATATATAT
>NC_068981.1:14690946-14692834 GCF_001194135.2 Octopus bimaculoides
TATATATATATATATATATATATGCGTGTGTGTGTTTGTGTGTGCGTACATGTGTGCGTGCATATGTGTGCGCACGTATATGTTTGTTTTTTTTTACCCAATCCACTCTTTGTTACGTCCTCATAACATAGCAGTTCGGCGAAATAATCTGAAAATACGAGTAATGCAGTCGATTCGAAAATCATTATTTGTAAATCTCACAATGAGAGATAATCAGCAACAGTACTTTGGAGTAAAATTGTTTGCCAACGTAACATAGTAGTGCACGGGCTAAATTACAGCAACATTCGTTCCAAACCAGGACTGCCATTTTATGTTGGCAAACAATCTTTACTGCAGTCGATTCATTCGACTAAGATCCTTCAAGCTGGTGCCTCAGCATGATTGCAATCTAAGACAAGTAAAAGAGAAAGCTAGGTTTAATAATATTGGCAATCTGAATACGAAGCGAGAAATTTTCAATGATAATTGTTCAGTACCGGAAAGGATAGTACTTAAACCTATTGTCTTGTCAGGACATTTAATGGGTAAAAGTGGCAAAAGAGAAATAAATCAGTATAAATCATAAAATATCTTCAACAAATTGCTGGTTGGTCGAAAAATCTGTAAAATGCTGTAATTTGTTTGAATTTTGTTCATAGTCCTGTCACCTTCTCGATATTAAGTTACCTAAACACATATCTGTCTCTTCCACGTGGAGTTTCCAAAATTTTCGCAAATATATAAAAAAGAGAAGAAATGAAATAAATAAAATAACAACAAAAACGATAGCTAACGTTACATAATATATTGCTCCCTTCTTGGTATACTAACAGTTTCTTGGTGTACTAACAGGAACAAGCCATTTGACACTATAACAGTATATCCATGTCTGTATGTACATGTTGACAGATGCCAAGAGCATCGGTAATATACATGTGCTAGGCATGACTTACGAACGATAGTACAATAAAAATCATAATACAATCGCAAGTGTGGAAAGGATTAAGCCAGCTACATATTCCTATATATGGGGGAATTCTGTTAGAAGATCACTATATTCGAATATGTATACATTTATTCAGTACACTCGAGGATTCTATAATTTGTTACAAAACATACCAGATGCCTTAATCCCTCGAAAGGAGACAGGACGAGAGGATATCAACACCAACATCAAATTTATGTTCTCTGAAAAAAAAAAATGTAAGATTGCATGCTCATGCACAACTCTTACACGTCGTAGTGAAAATCTATTGTGTATACTTACATTCTGTCTATGTTTCTATACATATATAACATTGTTTTCTTATTTTTGGCACAATGCAAGTAATTTCTTTGGTGGGGGGTAGTCGATTACACCGACTCCACTGCTAAACTGGTAGCTATCTCATCAACCTCAGAAGGGTGGGAGCTAAAGTCAACTACGGCGGCATATGCACTCACAACGTAAAGACCAACAAGGCGCTAAGCATTTTGTTTGGTGTTCTAGCGAATCTGCCAGCTTGCCGGCTTAAACATATGTAATATTGATCACCAAATATGCAAATTGTTTTATGTATGTCTTCACAAGAATGTGTGTGTATATACTGTTTCACTGAAATGACTAGACCGTTAGATGCTGTTATACACCGCAAGCCACAATGTGTTTCGAATTCTTTCTTGATTTCTCCGGGTTTTTTTTTTCCATTTTGACTGATTCATATTTCCATCGTTGTGGAAAAATTCTAAGTGGTGTTTTTGTGATCACTTTCATACCACACAGCAACTGGACGAGTCCACCTGTTGTGTGTAAACCTTGTGACGTGATCAGCTCAGCGATACTTGCGCTCTGTTCTTGAATTATCTTAATTCGAATATGTTTTCGGTGTACACACACACGCTCTCTCACACACACAGATATATATAT
>NC_068981.1:14692866-14698850 GCF_001194135.2 Octopus bimaculoides
GAAGCTTGTAATCAATCATCGTAGATTTAGTATCAATTAAAAATTTTCTCATTCTTTCAGACATCTTTCGAAAGGCTTGAAACGACACCCACCTAAACTTCCCTAACGTTGCACATTTCTTAGAGGTGTTTATTTCATTACAAACACATAGAGCATAGATTACAATTATTCCGAAATAAATCCGTATTAAGAACTACTACAGTGCTTTATAATGCCTGTATCGCTTTATTTGTTGAACCTATAAATCAGGTGTCTAAATGATTGACACAGGATTATTGAGGATATTTTTTAAAAAATACATTTACATTCGTTAGGTTGCATTTAAGAGATAATTACTAAACATCTTACAAAAGTAATTACAAACATATGAGGGAGCTCGCTATCTCAAGTCATGATTTACATAATACGGCAAGCAATTTTTCTACTTATATTCATAAGTGAACGTTAGCAATGTGTATAAGTCAAACAAAAATGCTGGGACGTAACCCTTGCAAGACAAAATACGTGTTGGCAACTTCATATATAAAAATTGGAATACGTTTATTGCAATATTGTATATTTCAAGGATTTTTTAATGCAAATTATAAACAAAAATTAGTGATACACGGGCATATGGCGTAGTGGCGTAGAGCGTGGGCTATTAACCCCAAGATTCCGAGTTCGATTCCTGGCAGTGACCTGAATAATAATAATATTGAAATGTACCTTAGGAATGAGAGCTAAGGTTCGAAATTTCCACAAGACATCAGATGAAGGCTGGAATGTATATCAGCCGAAATGTTGTGTTAACAAGAAAAAAAAGATGAGGATAAATATTCGTCAAACGTAAATAAAGTGAATAATGTGAAAATTGGTGAATTTGGTAGCTTAAACTCTGCATAGAGTCACCGCTTGTAATAAGTTCATAAGCGCTATAACAATCTTTATTGTAATTGTTTTTAGTTACATACAAAAATAATTAGAATACTGATAGTCTTGAAGCTCTGCATAAACATCGTAGCAATTGCAGTTTAATGCATCACTTTATTTACAATAATTATGTTAATTAGTACTATATTTTGAACAAGAAAAACGAATTTCTCCGGAATACAAAAGCAAAAAGAAAATTAGAGTAAAATTTAATTTGAAGTTTTACATTTTTTGTTTATCATTTTAACACATTGTCGCATTGTATGTTCTATGCTGCTTAAATTGAACAATCAGTCTGGATACAGCAAGAAACTCAGGGAATCACCATTTGCAGAACAAGTGTGCAGGGTACTTTTAAAAGCGTTTAATCAAATTAGTCTGAATTTATTCTATTCTACTCTAGCCACAAGGCCTGAAGGTTTTAGGGGAAGGGACCATTATATCGGCCTCCACTACGCAACTGGTACTTAATTTCTCGACCGCGAAAGGATGAAAGGCAAAGTCGACAACGGCGGAATTTAAACCCAGAACGTAAAGAGAGACGAACTACCGCTAAGCATTTCGACCAGCGTGCTAACGTTTCTTATTTTTTTATTTCCCACAAAGGGCTAAACATAAAGGGGACAAACAAGAACATATAAAGGGGTCAAGTCGATTACATCGACCCTAGTACACAACTGGTACTTCATTTATCGGCCCCAAAAGGATGAAAGGCAAAGTCGACCTCGGCGGAATTTGAACTCTGAGTGTAATGGTAGAGGAATTACTGCTAAGCATTTCGTCCGGCGTGTTAACGTTTCGGCCAGCTCACCGCCTTTAATTAGTGTGAATTTATTGTAACATCTATATATAGCTTTCGTATTAATATAGAGACACACATGTGGCTTAAACAATTAAAATAATTTAGTATCATTCAACGAAATACATGTTGGTCTGTTTGTAAATAAATATCAGTCATCAATACATCTGCATCTTTATCAGCCTTCGCTTCTACTTGTGACTATTGCTCGCCTAATAACATCCGTTTACCTAAATTAACATCTCTTATATTTCATCTATGATTTATTTTCTCACTATGACATATGTTTAGATGTAATTTTATGCACGATAATGCAACATTTATATTTTATCTACCTGGTGATTTCTGTTGGATAGACGCTAAAGTTCAACTCTGTAACATTGTATACAATTGTAAGCATATATCCTAATCACTTTCACCAACTTTGCCGATTTAGAGTAGCCAATCATTCGTCCACTCATTCTATGACTCTCTCTCCTTCTCTATCTGTCTCTGTACTTCTGTGTCTCTGTCTCCCCGTACACTCACGTATATACATATGAATATACACAAACATATGCAGGCACACTCGCATACATATGCATCTATCTTTAATTCTCTTCCTCTCTGTCTGTCTGTCTTTCTATCTGTCTGTCTGTCTGTCTTTCTATCTATCTCTCTCTCTCTCTCTCTCTCTCTCTCTCTCTCTCTCTATATATATATATATATATATATATATATATATATATATATATACACACACACACACACATATATATACATATATATATATATATATATATATATATATCGTATTATATCGTTTCGCTTAGTTGTATATAAATCCGGTTTAGTAGTTGTGGAGAGCTGCGCGTGTATACAAGGGAGTTAATTACAATGAAGAACCCATCTCATATCAGTAGCCAGATAGCTGATACAGAGAATCTAAACAAAAACATAAGATGTAATATAAAAATAAATACATGACACAGATACAATGTCAATTACTGATACTGTTAAATATAATCGTAAAAGACCATAAAAAAAACATATCGACATAGCTTAAAAACCTACAAGTCAATCGTACAATGAAATTGACCTTTAGATGTTGTCAAAACAAATAATGCAACATTGCTCATACACATACAGAGATAGATACACATTTAAACTGTAATTCAAAGGGTCAGCCTTATCAGTGTCACGCTGAATATCCCCGAGAACTACGTTAAAGGTACACATGTCTGTGGAGTGCTCAGCCACTTGCACGTTAATGTCACGAGCAGGCTGTTCCATTGATCGGATCAACTGGAACCCTTGTCTGTTTGGCTATATGAGTGCGTATTGTTATGAATATTGTTAATCATTATTACAATATTACTGTTGTTGTAGTTATACATAGCACTGTTTGTTTTCAGTTTACACCGAGTGGGACGGGTCTTTAATTGTTGTATATACGTGCCAAGTCAATGACCTAAGCAAAATATTCTCTCCCTTTACTTTCATCAAGTTTCGTCAAGTTTCGTTGGTACATTTAGATCAGTTCGAACGTTTTTCAAATAAATTTTACTATCTATATTGTTTCTCAAAAATTAATAGTATTGGAAATGGTTTTCTCTGAAAGAAACAAAGCAATAGACAGTTATCAACATAAATTTAATTAACCCCACTGTCCAGCCACTATTATCAGTAAGATTTGGACGAACTCCAGCTTATTTAAATAGACCAAAATTTATATAATTCTTCTTAAAGGGAACACTGTCCGTGAGAATTTACATATATCGGAATGTAATATTAATTTAGAAGGAAACAGATAAATCGGAATAGAGAAAAAATACTTATTTACTATAGAGATGTGATCAATATCAGATAGCTAGGCTGCCTTACAATATTGTTTAAACAGCGTTTGGTTGATCATACCGACACACTGAGAAGCCAGACAAAATGTTTAATGTATTCGGCATTTTCCTTTCTTTTTCTCGATTTCCGCCTGGGTCGATTAATCAAATGCCACTGATATATAGATGTTGATTCACAACACTCTACACCTATCCATCAGATATTGAACTCCTGCTAGTGAGAGGAAGATATTGTACGTCTGCTAGTCAAAGGAAATGTCCAATCCTCACGGGCGTTGGACTTTACAGAACATTATCAGGAAACTTATAAGTTTCTTCACTTAAAACAATATCTGATTATATATATATATATATATATATATATATATATACACATATATATATTCTCCAAGTTTTCTCTCTGCATAATGTATTTTCTATCATTGAGCTGCCACATCAGAATGTTGTTTTATTAGAGATACTAAGATACACCAGTTGTAAAATATATTATCTTTGTTAATACGACTAAATAATCCGCAGACAAATCATTGATTCTATCATTATATTGACTGTATTAAGTCAGTAATGTGACATCCTAATATTCTTGTTATTTAATGTCCCATCACGGACTTATCATTGAGATGGACGTATTAAATATGTAATATATACTCATTAAAATCTACAATATGGTATCTGCTCAAACATATCACGGTTCATTTAAGCTGACATATATTAAGTTATAAATTCACTCATTATTGTATATCACTGATGTGCCACAAAAGGAAGGCAGTGTGATAGTATAACATGTACTGAAAACTTTAGTTAGTTCCATTCCCGTTCATAATTCTAAGTTAACTTCTAGACATTTAAGTCATAACACAGGGCTCCATAAATTACCTTTTCAATTTGAAAATTTAGAAAAACTAAAAATAACTGCAACTCAGCAGGAGGCGTGTAACGAATTGGGTACACGTGGAAGCATTCTGATGTTTCCAATAAAAGTTTGTTTGGCTCTGTTTTCCAATAAGCTCTGCCGAGTTTTCCTCATTATACTTTTCTGAATTTTTCAAATTCTAAAGTTAAATTCACGGACAAGTATTATTCCAATCTGAGAAATACTGATATAAGCTTCATTCGACCTTTCTCCTACCTCAGTATATATCTTAATAAAGTAATCGTGTATTTTCCTGGCCCCACATATCCCTGTAATACAGCTGATTTTAATCATTAACCGATTGGAAATTTTTGTGCAGAGGAGAAACAATTTTAAAAATGATTACAAAATATGTCCGTGTATATTCGTTATGACACCATTAAGTTTTAAATATTCAATACATGTAAGTGAAACCATCATCAGCGGTTTCGCTTCCTGTTAAATAGAACGATGATCTGTAACATGTAGTACATTGTATTCACAATTGAGTCAAATAGTTATATCGGATATCAGCTGATATGTCGGGAAGAAATGGCAGACGGCTGAGAAATGCAAGCATATCAAACAGGGTGACACTTCTATCTGCATAATCATAATCAGGTATACAACCACTATTAAATATATCGCTTATGTATTACCTACGGATTAACTAACGCAAAAGTATTTTTGAAACATTGAAATATTCCTGTAATGACAAGGAGAAAATCAAATTATAATCGGTACACATTAGGGACTCCCGAAGAATAAGGAAGATAATTTCATAAAAAAAAAAAATTATTTGCTAAAGAACAGTTTGATGTATGACTAAAGACAGGATACACCAAAAGGCTAGGTTTCGATGTACATGACATCAGGCTGCTTTTGTTCATCAGAAATACAGGATTTACTGAATAAACTTATACAGAGATAAAAAGAAAAGTCTATACACCAATGTAGTGTAGAGTGGTCATTCTCATCGTTCCACGTCTGGTCTTTTTGTCATTAAAAACTGTTTCAATTATGTGTATATATATCTGTAAAAATATGTCACACTTATTCAGTAGCCATGATAAAACTCCGAGTTTCGGATGCGTAACTTATTCCGTAGGTAACACATTAGCGATATATTTAATAGTGGTTGTATACCTAATTATGATTACGCAGATATCAGTGTAACCCTATTTGACATGCTTGCATTTCTCAGCCGTCAGCCATTTCTCCCCGACATATCAGCTGATACCCGATATAACAATTTGACTCAATTGTGAATACAATGTACTACATGATACAGATTATCGTTCTATTTAACAGGAAGCGAAACTCGGAGTTTTATCATGGCTACTGAATGGGTGTCACATATTTTTACAGATAAATTCCTCTATTTGCATAATATTGAGGTCTCTTTCTTTCTTTTGTTGTCCTTCCTCTCAAATATATATATATATATATATATATATATATATATATATATATAAACTTACTTCGAAATGGAAGCATCGTAATCAATTAAATAATGCATGCATATATGGGTACAGAATGTCAACAACGC
>NC_068981.1:14702643-14703173 GCF_001194135.2 Octopus bimaculoides
TATATATATATATATATATATATATATATATATATGAAGAGAGAGAGAAGGAGAGCGAGAGAGCGAAGGAGAGAGATGGGTATACTGTTGCCATGCTGGAACACCAGATTGAGGAATTATAGTTGAAAAGTAAATTCCAGTCGTTAGGACATTTTAAGCCCGGTCTCCTTTTTACCGAGCCAGTATCATAGCTCCCCATTGCTACAACTAATAGCTTCAAGGTGTGTGTTAGTAATCCGATTGTTGGTCCATGATAGACAGCTTTGATTATCAATATTACATGGTATTCGGCTGTTATACGTTCAATCTTTCATTTGATAATACGTTAGTGTTGAGTCATGCGATATCTTTGGGAATGTATACAAGTTATCAGGCAAGGCATACTCTTCCAGGACCTACTTTCCAAATCTAATGATGTTATCTGTCTAGTGTATGTAGGCTTTTCATATGCATACAGATATATGTGTAAGTATATTGCATATATGTATACATGTGTATGTACAGTATGCATATATATATATATATATATA
>NC_068981.1:14703487-14706937 GCF_001194135.2 Octopus bimaculoides
TATATATATATATATATATATATATATGGGAGAATATACAAAAAATAACAACAGACGAGGACAGGTGGTGTAAATAACAAAAGTATATATTAGTATGACGCTCGGGAATACGGAAAGTCTTTGACGTTTCGAGCTACGCTCTTCAACAGAAAGAATACGGAGACAAGGAGAAAAACACGGAGAAAAAAAATTGAATAGTGTTCAGTCAACGGTCAATATGTATACATGTACACTGATCAATGCCAACGAAAAGGCACTGGGCATCAATGTATGTAGGAAAAGAATTCAGGTGTATGTGTACGAGCAGCCTATCCCATAAATACTATAAGATATTTTTATATAAGAATAGTTATATGAAAAACTCCTATGAGAAAAAGTGAAAAGAGACGTAATAATGTCTTATGGCTATAAATAGATTGAAAGAGATATGATCTAAGAAAATAAAAGAATGAGAAAAGGAAAAGACAGATGAGTTGTGGGGGAAGAATGTGAAGAAACCTCGCCTCCACGTTCACTGATGTACAAACCTATCTTCTAGTAGAGAGAATTATAAACAAAATCAACGCAAGTTCCTCGAGTTAAAATAATCAATTATATTTTCTTTATACTTTGATTTGTTGGAAATAGGAGCAGCTAATCCTATGAGCGAGCAAATCGATTTTTCAGTTTGTTTTAGCTATCAAGTTTAAAGTCATTCTGGATCAATGTCTTTAGCCCTGACGCTTATAGTTTTTGTGTCATTTTTCTTAAATTCCGATCCGCTTCTCTCTGGTTGCATTTTAGTTTTAAAATGTATTGGTTTCTTTTGAAGTATCATCTATATATATATATGTATATACTATAGAACTAAGGAAGCAATTTTGTGAAATAGGAAAAATTCGAAACCTATATGATAAAACTTTTATGCGCATTTGAAGTTCCAGCGCAAATTCTAAAGCGATTCTAAGCGTAATTGTATGGTAAGAAGCTTGCTTCTCAACATGGCCCCGAGTTCAGTCCTTCATACACTTGGGTTCAGAGACTTGCCCAATTGCACAAGGTGCATTTGGGCAAGTGTCCTCTACTATAACCACAGGCCAACCAAATCCTTGTGAATGGATTTCGTGGACGAAAACTGAAGATATGTACGTATGTATCTATGTGTGCATGTCTTTACGTGTATGTCTGTCCGCCACCACCGCTTAACAAGTGGTGTTGCTGTGTTTACTTCCCAGTAACTTAGTGTTTCGGCAAAAGAGAGCGATACAATAAATGCTCGGCTTTGAAAAAAGACAAGTCTTTCAGACGATTAAAACCCTTCAACGCGGGTCTCAGCATGGCCGTAATTAATGGGCATAGCGATGTATTAAATCTCTATAACTTATGTCCAAAGAATATTGTTATCAATATTATTATAAAGTTGAACTTACATTATAAAAGTACAGTGCGATGCAGCCAACCCCCACTAAAACAAAAAATAAAAACAACTGGTTCACTAGTTATCATTATTATTAAGTGGCTGGCATAATATAATAGGAGGTTCTTTACCATATATTTATGTACGTATGTATGTATATATCTCTTTAAGTTTTAACAAATTCAAATATAAAAAAAATCTCTAAACGAGGTATAAACAGTAGCAGCACGACATCGTGAAGTATATTTGCCACCTAAATGTGGCTAACCCTTAAGGGTCGATGTACTGTAGCTTGTAGTCCCAGTAAGACATCTCCTACAGCTGACTATTTACACACTATCTGTGCCCTATCAGTATTTGCAAAGGGAAGTCATGTTTCCCATCTGCAGCCTGACGTAATACGAACGGAGCCGAGTTTCTGGGTATTGATCCGTCATCAGCGTGTGGCAACCACCGGTTGGCGATGTGAAGTGGTTCCTAGTGCAAATACATACACATTTTTCCAGTGATGAAAAGTCATTGATTTCGTGTGTAACACGTGATAATGGAGATGGGAGCGATTGCTTCCATTTGCAAATACTGATAGGGCACACTGTGTTAATAGCCAGCTGGAGGAGATGTGTTCCTGGGGCTACAAGCTACAGTAGCATCGACCCTTAAGGGTTAGCCACATTTAGGTGGCAAATATACTTCACAAATTCAAACATTTACGTCCACTCACGTAACGGTTCGACAAGACATATCAATGGTATAAGTACCAGGCTTAGACATAACAATTCCTGGGGTCGATTCACTTAAGAGGGTGCCCCAGCATGGCAGCAGTCTAATGAATGAAACAAGTAAAAAAAAGATATTTATACATTTATATAATTGTGTATACATAATTTTATGTGTGTTTGTTTACAAGATTTTGTGTGTGCGTGTGGTCGATGTATATGATTTTGTGAGCTCATGTACGTATATATATTTGCATGAATATCGATGTATGTGTTCGGAGTGTGAACATGTGTAAGAATGTAGGACGTATATCAAATATGAAGAGCAACACGACAATGAAAATATTAATTAAATTGTCGAATATTCCAAAAAAAAAAATGCACATTTTAAGATAAATAAACTACATCGACAAGACAATATTAGCACTATATAATTGCATAAACAATAAATTTTCGTCAAAATTTACCCAAGTAGTATATACTAGAACTGCACTGTAAGATAGAAATTGCTGATCCGAAACAAAAGCTAATCAATTATACGGAAAAAAAAAATTGGCAGACAGATTTATCTAGGAATTAAATAAACACCTCCCCACATCAAAGCACATTGAAGCTGTCAGCAAATATATAACGTGACAATAATCGAGTGAAATTATATTACAAAACTAATTACAGTATTCTAATTAGGATAAGTATATACACTATACAGACCTGTACACAACTACCCACTGTCAGACATTATATAAACAACGTCTTCGCATGTTCAAACTAAGCGTTGAAAGTATCAATCTATCAATCTCAAAGGACCTGCGTATGGAATCGGAGCGGTTTCTATCACTCTTGAGGAAATCATATCCTACCTCTCTCTTTCTCTTTAACGCACACACATGTACGCACAACATTCTAGTACAGGCGTACTTGTAGATGTATACAAACATGCACATACATATATAATTTGATATATTGAAATAGTATTTATCCATAACATTTAAACAAATTAATTATACATGTTTGTATTTTAATTAATTGTTCTATAAATGCTGATGCTTGCATTATAACTGATGAACGCTATAGACAGAAGTGAAAGAGCTGTGAAATTTATTTTGATATTATGCACACACACATACTTGTATAGTATAATGGCTAACAATGAGACTGAGTACACATCACCGTATTTGATGGATATATAGTCTTATTTGTTGAATAACAAAACTACCAGTGGACCACTATTCTTAAGTCTCCCGGGGTCGATTAGTTCGACTAAAGGTGGCACACCAGAATGGCCACAGTCGGATGAGTGAAGCAAGTAAAAGAAAAAGGATAAAAGAATACATATAT
>NC_068981.1:14707297-14715641 GCF_001194135.2 Octopus bimaculoides
ATATATATATATATATATATATATAAATGTATGTGTATATATGTATTTATGTATGTATGTATATATGTGTGTGTATGTATCTGCGTGAGTTTCATTGTGTGTTAAATTCAGGATCGTTAATGAATATGTACAACTGTAGAAAATGCAAGAAAATCGGAATCTGATTATATTCAAGAATATATCTAATATTCTATAAACATTTCAATCGCTTTGTCTTATTACAAAGAGTAGTGCAGCATATAAGATTTTATTGTATGTATTAAAGAAATACATAATATTTCTAGGATTAAATTAACAGCAGGAAAGATTATAATATACCCATTAGAGGCAGTTACTCCTTAGTAGTGCATAAGCTTGTGAATTCAATTTATAGAACCAGATTTTGAGAATCTATTGTTTTCTGCATACTTATAACTTCCGACCAATGCATTATTAGCGAAGTATTATAGAAGTGGTCTCTTTCGTTCCTTAACTCTTATTCAAATTATACAAT
Source organism: Octopus bimaculoides (assembly GCF_001194135.2). Classification (NCBI taxonomy): domain Eukaryota; kingdom Metazoa; phylum Mollusca; class Cephalopoda; order Octopoda; family Octopodidae; genus Octopus; species Octopus bimaculoides. Next base: position 14,707,791 of record NC_068981.1, read on the forward strand.
GGCTTTCAAACGTTATTTACAAAATCTGCTACATCAATGCTAGTGATATTAAACTAACTTTCTCAGATGCCGTCTGCTTGGATGAAGTATAAATGATTTGAGTGTTTCTGTATATAATACAGTTACATATAGACCCGCTGTCTCAATAGACTCTAGTTCACTCACTCCAGTTGTGTGTGCTTTGGCTGAATTGTCAACAGATTCTATTATGTACAGCATTACTTCCTAGAAGAATATGATAAAAATAGCTCTGGTCAAAAAATGATAGGAATAGAGTATTATATATGACCTAATTCTTGTGTTAAGTGTCGGTGCTCAGTTTCAGTGTATTAATTGATTACAGCAAACTGTATCTGTTGCGTGTTTCTGTTTGATTACGAACTTGATTTTATAGTCAATATCATAAATGAACCCTCGCTCACCGGTAACATTTCCACTTATTTCATTTTTTCGTTTTCTGAAATTTTCGTTGCGCCTTGCAACCTTTTCAGAAAATGAACCCAAGACATCTTCTAAAGAATCGACCTATGATAATCTCTTCTAGGTTCGTCACGTCTAAGCCGTTTCTTTAAGAGTGTCTGTTTCGGCCATTCTTCAAAAGCAGGAAGAATCCTGCAGCTACTGGTTGACTATCATGAGTAGAATACACCAATTTCATTCAGTTTCCTATCATTGTGCTCGCTGGATGTGTGTTAATGAACATAAGTATTCAAATATTATATGTGCGGGTGTTTTGGGAATCAGTTTACATGCGTCAGTGAAAATCTATGAATTTAACATCGTTATGTAAAGGGACTCCTCTTCATGATCTCTATCTGTCTCTTTCTCTCTCTCTCTCACTTACTCCATTTCCTGTTACACTCTCTCTTTCTTTCTCTCTCTCTCACTCCCACTCTCACTCCGAAAAAGTGAAAGTTAATTCCATTATCAGGTTAATTTTGCCTAATTTTTCCTCCTGTTTAAGAGCACCTTCTCCGTTGATTTTACCTTAGATATGAAATATCTTCACAAACATTCCGGTGAATGCAATACATATAAATCTACAGTGTATTTTTTATTTCTAATTGGACTCACAAACGTGTTCACATTCTTACCAAGTTGGTAATAACCAGATGCAGCTTCTCACAGTCGATCCTTCTCCAGTACGTTCGGTTCAGCAAGCTCGGTCCTTTCACTAGAGATTACATAAACAGACCGACCCAAAACCTACCTATTAATGGGAATTGAATTTCTGAAAATTTTGCATAAGGATTGTTGGATTTACCTGTTATTCATGAAGATTTACCTGTTATTGATGAAGATTTACCTGTTATTTGTATTCTACATACATATACTGATATCTTCTTGCTGGGAATTTAACCTTATTCTTTTATACTGAGAGCTTACTTGATATCTGCCAGGATTTTTAAATCCTGATTTTTCTTTTAATCCCAATTTTTCCGTCTAAAATACGTAAAAATGAAAACCTCTTTTTCACAGATATATTTACCAAAATTGCATGAAAATATCTTCAAATACTATGGAGTAAATTTATTTAATAATCTCACCATTGGCTACAACCACTGTCTCCAGACGACTTCTGCAACTCTTCTGGAGGTTTTCCTTCTTTATGTTGGTGAATGCTGTAATACATCCTGGCCTTCAGTTAATCTTTGTTCTTTTGTTGGTCTCTCGTTCAACTGTGCCCTACACATAATAACCAAGAGGCTCTAGTCTAGGGAGTTAGGTGACAACATGCTAGGGGTAATGGGGTCACGGAAATTGCCTGTCAGTCATGACTGTGTTCTCCTAGTTGTGTGGCATTGTACAGGGTCCTGTTTCCAGACGTAGTGTCTTCTAGCAACCAGCCTCTTGAACCAGGGCGGCAGTACCTCCTCGAGGCACTTGATGTAGCCCGCGTTAAGTTGACAGCATACAACTACTTTATATATATATATATATTATCATATTTATGTGTGTATGTGTTTTCGCGTACATATATACCTGTATGCGTGTGTTTGTGTGTTTGGCGATGTCGAACAAGAAGAAAACATCTCCGTTGTTGATAGCAACTTCACTAGCTGTCCATGAACATTCTATATTCAACGTGAAAATAACTTTTTAGCATTTCATAAACTGTTTTCTATAGTATTGAAGTTATTGACAATATTAACTAAAGCCGGTATTTTATTGTAGGATGTTATAGGGTTTACATTTTTCTGCATTCATATTTATGACAGAAACCTTAGCCATAAAGCGAATGGGTCTCCAGTTTCGTTCACCATATAAGAGAGAAAATGTTTGAATTCCTTTAGAAATTCCTTTAGAACTTTGGTGTCAATAAATACTTCTTTTGATATTTGATTCCTTTCAATCAATGACTTTCATTTGTTTGATGTTTTTCGCTTGGTTCAATTTTGTCGGCTATTAAGGGAATTACAGCCACCAATAATTATGTCCATCTCGTCTTATCTTCTTTTCACTGATGTTCTCCAGGAGTATTAAAATATGAACGTTGCTGTCACGGTCCTTACTAAAAGGAAAAAAAGTTTTCCCTTCAGCAAGCGAATTAATTTTCGTTAATTAAATTGCAAATTATAACAATTTTATTCATTAGACGCGATCAAATGCCTCTAGGATTCTTGTTTTATGTCCAAAACTGAATGCAATTTTTCAGTAAGTTTAATATTTTGGGAGTAAATTGTTCATTATATATATCTCTCTATATATTTGATTCTTCATAGCACTTGCTCTCGATTTATTTGTATTGCTTTCTATGAGCTGAATTTGATTTTCTCTACGTAAACTTTTTATAAATGATTTTGCTGTTGGTGAATATATTTTCCTTCTTTAAACGTAATGTTTTCACTTAGATGAGGGATACGTATAAAAGCATTATATACACTTGTGTTGTCACCGTTCCTACTAATAAAGCTCGTGTTGACGCCATCACCCTAAACATGTGTCGTTTTTATGGATAATTATTTTTCTTCTATCATTATCAATAATCATTGTTCTTCTCTTTCTTTTGAAGGCATCTCACGGATGGTGTTGGGATTTAAATTTCTTTCAGTTACGAGGAAAATTCTAAGTTCCAAATTATTTTTTTGTAAATACATACTGCATCACAATTCCTGCAATTAGATTAATTGACTCGTTTCTTTACCTTAAAGTCTGTTTTGAAATATGCTATATGCTTATATTAACTTTATACGTAAACCATTGTTTATATATGTAATTTGAGTTACCTTTGCTTCGCTAATGAGTTTTAGATCTACTGTTACATGCCTACAAATTCAATGGAGACAAAGATCAGATTTTATTTGAGAAAGGATATATTAACTGTTTGAAATTTCCTTTCTTTTCTTTATGAATCATTAGGGAATATTGTGTTTCTGAGTTTTCTTTCTGTAACTCGGCTCCATTCTCATTCAACATATGTCATTCTTGTCATTCATTCAGACTTGATTTAACACAATCCCTGAAGTCAGTTTCATTTTCTTATTTGCATTCGGTTAGTTGTGTACCTTATAATTACAAGTAAAAACATTTATTCGTAGCACTCTATCTAATCACATTTGTTTATCGATCAAGTGAACTCGTGTTCTATATGCTTCGCTGACGAAAACTAATGATGCAAAAAGGTTGATGTTGCTATCAGTGAGTTCGATAAAAACGATTAGTTTTTGCTTGAAAAAAATAATAATTAGAGGTTTTTAATTACATTTAAATCGTTGGAATTATCCTTGAGTTCGTATATGTATTGCTACCGAGTATCTTTAGCTATTATTTCTTTCAACGGAGAAAATTTTTCAATTCATTTTGAATTTTTGCGTTCGTCACTTAGTATAATTTTATACTTGATTTATCTCAATGGATGGGATCGGCTGATTTGAATTATATCACTTAACTTCCGATTTTTCACATTTAAATTACTAATGTCAAGTGGTGTTCTTACGTTTTCTTTCATATGTACAAATCTTGGTTAATTAATTGAAGGAAATCCAGCGTTACTACCGTCTGAAAAAAATGCGATCAGGGTTTTACTTAAACATGATTTGTTAAGAATTATTTTATACTATTGAAACCAATGCTATTTCCTTATGACTTACAGATAAATACGACAAAATGTTTTGTTTTGTCCCACAGGTATAGTTCATCTTACTAACGAATAGCACAATTATTTAGGGCATCCAAATACAAGCGCTATGTCTATTTCTGCTATTTTATTTACCTCAGTTTTGCCTTATGAAAATGATTACTGCCCCATGTTATCTGTAACCGTATTTGCTTAAGGAACTACCTATTTATTACGAGTGTTCTTGTTTACTACGCTGACCTTCATATTTCAATACCACCACAACGATAAGATTGGCACGCACAAGCAATGATCTGATTTTACACTGAAGATCGAAATGTTTTTTCAAAAAAGTATAATTCTTAATTTATTGTAGAAATTATCCTTAACAAATGCTCTTAGATTTTGTTTTCATTGCTTTCTATTCAGAAAATATAAGTGCAGTACAAATGTTTAAGTGACATCATGCAGTGAATTTTTTGTTTGCGACATATCCAAATTCATGTTCTTCCTTCATTAGACGAAATATTCTTGTGTAATTTTTTTAAATTTGCAATTTAGAAAATCACATATCATATATAACATATATATAGAAACTTATGTTTGTCGATGAAACTGCTATATTTTTAATTTACGCCTTGTGAATGAGGTGTAAGAAATAATTAGAAACATCTGTTTCTCATCCTAGATATGAGAAAGTTAAGTTTTTTGTTAAGCATAAGAAATACACTCCTTATTTCTTTGGTTTAATAATCTCAGTAATTTGTCAAAAACGGCTGAAATTCTTTTCTTCTGTAGCTCTTGGTGAGGAAGTTTAATTTTCTAAAGTCACTGTTTAATTATTTTCGGCTTTTCTTGCTTGCGTCTTTCAGGAGATTCACTAATAATTTGTGCATATTACTCACTCGAAATTGTTCGTTTGATTTATTTACTCTTTGTCAATTTTTGATATTAATTATACAGATTTCTCCCGCAGAAAATAATTCTAAATCGCGATCTCTGTCTCTCACCCTCTCTTGCAATTTCTCTCCCATCCTCCGTCTGTATAGATATATGCATGTTTTTACAGATTCACCCAAGCACGCACATGTAAAAGCCCAAGCAGTTGCAAAAGGATTAAGATTGCGGATTTTGCTTAATTTTAAAGACCTTGCTACGTTCTTTTCTTTTTTTCATTAACGATTATTTAAGCGTTATTTTGCTTTCTCTATTTAATACAAAATATATACTTAAATAAGAACTCAGCATACATCATTCCGTACGTCAATGCCCAGTTGACATCACGCACTTCTTACTGTTCACTTATAAAGCTACCAAAATTTTCATTTTACTTACAATGTATATAATAACCATTAAGTTTCTATGTGTTAAAAAGTTAAAGTACCAGTTAAATCTGGAGGCGAAAACTTTCAGTTTCGTTTTTGCATTTCATGTAACCGAAACGTTAAACTGTATCATTCAAAACGCAGAATGTTGTAGAGAAGACTAATATAATTGTATACGAGTACACTACAAGTATGTTAGGAATAACATATGGTAGTTATATACTTATGGTGGATTATGCGGTGACCTGGCAGAATCGTTAGCACGGCATTTCGCCCGTCTTCAGGTCCTCAGTTCAAATTCTGCCAAGGTCGACTTTCCATTTTACTATTTCGGGGTCGATTAACTTAGTACCAGTTGAGTACTGAGGTCCATGTAATCAATTTAACCTCTCCATGAGATTGCTGGTCTTCGGTCAAAATTTGAAATCAATATCAAAATTGTAGGTAGTAATTGTTATATGAACGGTGAAAGCGAAGTCAAAACCAGTGCAATTTCAGCATAGAATGAAATAAATAAATAAATAAAATGTCACGTGACAAAATTCCATATCACATTTATCAGTCAGTCTTGAATTCTGCAAATGCCTTAACAAGAATGGTTGTCGATTTTGCTATTCGACTCATTCTGTCGGAAAGATAGAAGCACATTCGGTAACATATATTTTGCACTCAGTAATTTTTCTGAGTTTGAGATATTCTTGTAGATTTCTTCTTTTGTCGTTCTTTAATGGTCACCTTAACCTTCGAACATATCCCAACCTCGAACCCCACAAAAAAAAAAAATAGCAAAAAAGCAGAAAGTGTAAAGGAAGAATATTCCAAAAATGATTTTCATTACATTTTCTTGCGATATGCACATACATATTTACATATATACATGAATATACATGCATACGTACGTGTGCATGTTTGTGTGTGCCTGTGTGTCTGTGTGTGTGCGCGCGCGTATATATATATATCGCAACAATAGCTCATAAAGTGAATTTCCAGAATATCTTTAGAGAAGAAATTATGTGTAAAGATAATGCAAATTGTTAAGGAGGAAAAAAAAAATCACGAGGAGATATAAGGTTCGATTGATGAATATATGGTTTGAAGGAGTGATTGATTAATGGATGCGTGGATCAGAGGATGAATAGACAGAAAATCAGATACATAAAACGACAGGGAAAGAATCAAATAAATAGATAGAAAAATAAATAGATAGATAGATGTGTTGACAGACATACAGATAGATAGATAGATAGATAGATAGATAGATAGATAGATAGATAGGTAGATAGATAGATAGATAGATAGATAGGTAGATAGATAGTGTGTGAAAGGAAACGAAAGAAAAGGAATGTGCATGTGTGTAAGCGTGTGTGTATACGCGTATACGTGTATGTATATATTGTGTGTGCGTGTGTGTGCGTGCATATGTATGTATGCGCATGTGTGCTCGTGCATGTGTATGTGCGCATGTGTGTGTGTGTGTATGTATATATTGTGCTTTTGCGTGTGTGTGTATGTGCGTTTGTGGATGCGTGTGTGCATGGGTTGTGTGTAAGGTTCTGTGGGGGGTATATGTGCGTTCCTGTGTGTGTGCATGCCTGTGCTTAGGGTGGGTGTGTACGTGTATGTGCGTGTGTACGTGTATGTACGTGTAATTGCGTGTGTGCGTGTGCGTTTCTGCGACCATGATGAAGCATCACTTTAACGGTTTATACATTTGAGGAAATAGACCCCACGACTTATTCTTTTTCCTAAGACTAGCAGTCATTCTATTGGTTCTTTTGCCGAAGTAGAAACATACGCGTACGTAAACACACCAGCATCGGTTGTCATGTGCTGGTGGGGGTACAAGCACATACATAAAGACACACGTAAACATATAGATATACGACGGGCTTCTTTCAGTTACCGTCTAGCAAATCCACTCACAAAGCTGTTGGTGAATTCTTTCCCTTCTTTGAATTTCTCCCTTTCTCTTTTCCGACGATGATCTATGCCAGAAACGTCAAAATTTGTCTCTTTTTACTGAGGGTGGATGGAATACATTCCTTATGCACGTCCTGTTTTTTTGCTATTATTAATGTTCTTGTTCGTCATTTTGATTTGGGTCTATCTATCTATCCATTCATCTATCTATCTATCTATCTATCTATCTATCTATCTATCTATCTATCTATCTATCTATCTATCTTCGGAAGAGTTTGGACTTCAAAGTAAAAGCAATTTTCCTAGACCCGGAGGGTAGGCTGGTCGTCTTGGATGTCGACGGCATCAATGGGTGTGCGTTTCGACTGATAGCAGTTTATGCACCGTCTTTAACAGGCCGGCCAGATTTCTATTGACGTCTAGAGATTTTCTTGGAAACGTCACGACCTTTACTTTTAGTGGGGGATTGGAACGCTACCCTGGACACGCATCTAGATTACGCAGGCAGCGATAGCAATAGAAAGGGATGCAAAAGCCTCAAAGACCTGC
>NC_068981.1:14718409-14718789 GCF_001194135.2 Octopus bimaculoides
ATATATATATATATATATATACTAAGTATGTCTACCTGCTTGAAATAACAGGCAAAATTGGTTAATACAATCTACTTACATACGTATGGATTTACGTGGACTAGCTTCTGCATTGGCACTAATATGCCTTAGCTTATTCAGCACACATCACCACCACAGTGATCCTTAACATATCCCTCACGAAATCTCATTCAATTCGCTCCGAAATCGCAGTACGAATTATTCGTGATCAGAGTTGTTCGAAAACCGATGTACTACTCTGTGTGTGAGTGTGTGTGTGTGTGTGTGTGTGTGTGTGTGTGTGTGTGTGTATAGATAGATAGATATAGATAGATATCTTTTAATTATAGCCACCGAGGGCTAAATACAGAAAATGGACA
>NC_068981.1:14720595-14721302 GCF_001194135.2 Octopus bimaculoides
TATATATATATATATATATGTATGTAGGTGTACATAGATATATGTTTGTATATATATATACATATATATCCAGTGAATATAGCCATGTAATGTTTTACGTAATACATCAATAACTTTGTAACGATATATAACACAGCATATAGAAGTATTGCAATGGGGAAAATTGTAAATTTCAGAGCCCAACCTTTGTTCTTTAGCGACAAAGATCATATCTAACATAATAGCAAAATTTAAATACAGACTCTTGTGTGCTAATTCAATTTTCATTGTTTATTCCAATATGAGCTATTGCTTTGTAAAGAGTGGAGAGTACTTTCCGGGTTCAAGAGACTTTGTCGAAAACAAAAACAAAAGAATCCTTGTTTTCGTACAATTCTATGGTTTAGCATATTTTGATGTAATTCATGAAAATAAAATACGAGAACGATTGAAGTAAATATACTGCAGCGTGTCATATTTAGCATTTTGAATTCGTATGAAATGATAAACATACAATCACACGCTCAATTCTACATACACACTTACAATCTTACACTAAACACGAAGACACACTTACACGCACATGCACACTAACACGCACACACCTACACACAGACATATGCATTAGTATATTACATATATATGTATATATATATAATGATACGTGTATTATATATATATATATATATGTGTGTGTATATATATATATATATACACACACACACACA
>NC_068981.1:14721312-14721841 GCF_001194135.2 Octopus bimaculoides
TATATATATATATACACACACACACACACACACACACACACACACACACATATATATATATATATATATATATATATATATATGCAGATACATGTATTTATGCATGCTTGTATGTACGTATGTTTGCATGTATTACACGATATAATTCAATCATACAGAAAGAACACTTAAAACCTTCAAACTAGTGTACACTCACAAGATCGATACAAATATAACTATAGAAATAAGCTTCTTTCTGTATTTTAGCAGTGGACTCGGAACAATAGCATTAGCTTTGGAGCTTTTCAAAGAGAAGTTAGAGCTAAGGGGATTACATGCATAACACGGTATCATCTACGGACTTAATTCTCACAGGAATATAAACGATATCAAAAGCGATTATGATATATTTTCTGTCTTAAATCTTTTATATTTTTCTTTTGTGTTTTGCAAGTCATGGATTTTGTCATTTTGTTTTCCTCTTTGAAAATGTTTAAACGCTAATACTGCATTTGATATATACATATATACATGCCTAAATAGAAATGCC
>NC_068981.1:14722042-14724838 GCF_001194135.2 Octopus bimaculoides
TATATATATATATATATATATATATATATATTTGCGTAAATATATTTGCATAAATGTTTGTGCGTGTCTGTGTATATGTTTGTGTGCGTCTGTGTGTATGTCTCTGAGTGTGTTTCGCACGTGCATATGTGTGTGCAAACATAGAAACACATACAGACGCACATTGTTTCATCTACTAGTTCGACTTACATTTTGAAGCAAATTTTAGAGAATAAACCGAAACATAAAAAATCACTAGAAAGAATTATAAATGGCTATAATGTTCTGATATGTATTCCCAATTTGTCTTTCGTACTTTTTTGAAACATGCTGATATATGTGTATGAGAGAGATTTTGTTTCTGTGTCTAAATCTCCGTATGCATCTATGAGTATATTCGCGTGCACAAATGTATACATACAGAGACACACACATATAACTCTGTTACATCTACTAGAATTCAAACAGAATTTCCCTAATAAATTCTCCTTATAGCAAAAATGCAAACCAAAGCAGCTTTATGATTAATATAGTCTTAAATCTTGTAATTTCATGTAGCAGTACAATCACATTTCGGTGCTTATAAAAACCAAGTGATAGTTTGTTTATATACATGATCACTTTTGAATATTACTTTCTGTAGACAAGTAATGTCCCTGAAATGTATGTCCCACTAATCGATCTAATTTTCAAACTCTCTTTTACTTGTTTCAGTCATTTGACTGCGGCCATGCTGGAGCACCGCCTTTAGTCGAGCAAATCGACCCCAGGACTTATTCTTTGTAAGCCTAGCACTTATTCTATCGGTCTCTTTTTTGTTTCTTTTGGTTCACATTTTATCTCTGAATCAAGATCTTGTAATGTCTATTGTCTTTTCTCCACATTTTTGATAACATAAGTGGTGATCAATTTCTTAGCGCCGAACACGAAAGCCTCAAAATCCCGAATTTTGGAATACTGAATTATCAAAGTTTTTAATTACTGTCGTATTGCCTTTTATCTTACTTCAACTTCGCCTTTTCGCGGAATAATAGCTTTCTACACTATTTACAGTAAAAATGCAATTTTGAATGCCATTATCTAATACGTTGAGCTTTTATCTTGGAATACTATGAAAGAAATATTGGAGAATGTAATTTATTTCCGTATCGAAAATTTGTCTACTTTTAAATTTGATTTGAATTTCAAGAATGAAAATTTACATATATGTAAAAATAAAGAAGAATAATTTAAAATAACTGCTGTAGAGTTCCATATATGTGCGAATTATGGTATGAGATATTGTGAAATGCATGATAAGCATATCAAACTATTTGGGAAACTTTTTCTTTTTGATGGTTTCCACAATTAAGTTTTACAAGATAATCATCTTAACCACAGCAGACATATTACAATACAGAGAAAGCAAATTAAAATGAACCATTCTCATATTTTCTAACTATAATAAACACTCCCATAACAAGTATTAAGGTTAGATTCTGTGAAAGTATTATCCGTATAAATTATTTAATGCAACAGAACCAGAGATAATATAATAGCAACTGAAACTGTTATTGTTTCCAAGTGTTACATGTTAAACGTTCGGAAAATTTCGTAAATAGCCACTACTCATCCCACCAGCGCTCTATTTGTCTCAACCCATTATCTTTATAGCGCGAGATTTAGGAATATCATTCATGATATTGCACACACGCACGCATACATTGGCTCACAGAACATCTGATAATTATAGTGAAGTTGTGCACCTAATAGGTATGTTTTGATTAGTCGACTATTGCCGTTGTTACGTTACAACACCCCGTCCTCGCGCGATAGTTGAAAATCCACAAAGAAGAGACAGAACTGTATAATTTTTACAATTCTTTTTATAAGTTGTAGATCTCTACTTCATTATAAATGCGAAGCAATACCACGAAGGAACCGACGTAAGCAAGATAATAAACAGCGATAGGTGATTCGTGATATGGCAAGGGATACAGTCAATATGAATGATCGAACACTAAAGATAACAATAAAAAGAGGACCTGAACATGGAATATTAGTTTGACGCTCGGTAAAGAGATAGAATTTTTAAATTTGCGGGCATAGCTTTTCGTTGGAACAGAAATCGGTGAAGTAATCACAAGACAATGTAAAATAATGGTTAGTACATATCTATTTTTTTTTTTCAGTAAATTTGACTTACAACTGTTTCTTTCAGTCATTACATCTCCCTTATTATTAGGTTTAGTCAATCAGACCGTTGATCTGTGAAGAGAAAGTGAACTACATGTCAGCTAATGGTACTTTCGTTGGAATCGTTTCTGGTTATAACAAGAAAGAACACTGAAAGAACTGTATGAGTACGGGGCGGGGAGTGAAGGAAGGCAATAAGAAATACTATAAGGGAGGTTGAAGTTAGAGAAAGAGGAAAACGGAAACAGAAAACCGGAATCAAGTGATGGTTTGTAAAGTAAGAAAGAAAGGAAGAGAGGAAGGATTAAAAAGAATAGAAGAGGGGAGGCATTCTATATAAAAAGGCACAAGGGATGGTCAAAATTAAGGAGAGGATGCCTCCCCTCCACTATTCTTTTTATTCCATCCTCTGCTCTTTGGTTTCCTTCTGTAATGACCAATATGTATGCCTTGTCTTGTATATCACTTTGTAAAATCCTCTATAACTGGGACACAACAATGGATTTCCAATATAGAATAATGATGAACTCTGGCCATGGAACCCGCCACGTGGAGATCTTTACTAATGTAAACAATACTATTATCCTGGTCTTCTAACAGAGAGCTTCTAAAGTGTCCGAATTGATAATCCTTCATTAATAA
>NC_068981.1:14725280-14729034 GCF_001194135.2 Octopus bimaculoides
TCATCAGACAGTAATTTCTACCTCCGGTATTTGAGTACTCTTTTTCCATCTTGTTTCACATGTATGTGCTTACTCCGGTATATATAGTTATATATATATGAGTGTGTGTGTGTGTGTGTTTTGTGTCTATATATATATATATGTATACCCACAGACACGTGCTCTATTATAACAGTGAATGTATAAATGTTGGTATGTCTGAGTTTTTGTATATATCTATGTATCTATTATCCACCTATATATTTGTCTGTCTGTCTATTTAACATTTAGTCCCTATTTGTAGATATCTCCATATCTACTTGTCTCTCTACAAATATATATGTATAATTGTGCCAAAGTTTGGCATTGAAAGCTACACAAATACCAGAACGGGTCGACACTGTACAGTGCCAAAGATCCCAACAGTGCCATCTCGCTTCAGGACCAGTTACCGCAACAGCCTGGGTTTCAGGGCCCACAGCTTTTCAATATTCTCCCAGAGAGCCTAAGAGACCTACAAAATGTGGATGTAGGTGCTTTCAAATAAAAAAAATTAGAACTCTTGCTGTCGAGAGTCCCAGATGAACCTACCTCGTGACAAAAGGTGCAAATGAGGGTAGCGACATCAAACTCTCTTATTCATCAAATGCCACATTAAAGACGGCTTTCAATAATAACAGTGTTGCAAAACGGCACTGACCCAGCATCACCACAGCTCTGCGCTGAAACTGAATATATATTCAGGAGTGGATGTGTGGTAAGTAGCTTGCTTACCAGCCACATGGTTCTGCGTTCAGTCCCACTGCGTGGCACCTTGGGCAAGTGTCTTCTACTATAGCCTCGAACGGAGAAAGGCCTTGTGAGTGGATTTGGTAGACGGAAACGGAAGGAAGCCCGTTGTATATATATGTATACATATATATATATATATATATATATGTATACGTGTGTATATGTTTGTGTGTCTGGGTTTGTGCCCCCAATATCGCTTGACAACCGATGCTGGTGCGTTTACGTTCCCGTAACTTAGCGGGTCTCCAAAGGAGACCGATAGAATAAGTACTGGGCTTACAAAGAATAAGACCTGGGGTCGATTTGCTCGACTAAAGGCAGTGTTCCAGCATGGCCGCAGTCAAATGACTGAAACAAATAAAGAGTATATATGAATAGCTGTTAAAAGTCTCACTTATACTATTTTATGTATGGGTGGATCTGATACTGGAAATAGTATTGCTTTTCATCAAGTTATTGCAATCCACAAGAGCAATAAAGTCTTCATACCTAAACAGTTTGCCAAATAGTTGGACATTTCTCGTATGAATGCGCTAAACAAATCAAACTTTTAATATAGAAATATTGGAACATTCGTAGACATTGAAGTTTTCATGCATAAATCAACGTTAGATTGCAGCACATATCTGTTGGAACCTTTCCAGTCTCCAGAACGCACTATGTGATTCTATGTTAACCTACACTACACTTCACAAATTTTCACACAGCTACATTACTGATGTCGCTTCATATGCTACTAGAATTCGAACATGCTTGAAATCACATCCTACCATTTTAGAAGTAAAATATATGTTCGACATTCAGAGACGGATATTTCACAAACGAAAAAATGATCTTTTTTTTTTTTCCTCACAGTTCTCCTCAGACAGCTCTTAATTAGAGTTTAATAGCAATAGCAACTGTAACAAGAATTTAAATTTCAGCTAGCAAATGAAATAAACTAAATCAGTGATTTACAAGCTTACAAGAAATAGACGCCTCCTTTGAGAAATTCGTGTTCACCTTGTTGCCTCTCCCTATCTTCTAGTTAATGAGATGATATTACACAAGATGTGCCCACACAATCCACCACACTTCGGCGTGGTATGCATCTTACTTAAAATATGCAACTGTTATATTTATTTAATGGTGCAATTGCACTGCAATATTTCAACCCTCAAACAACCTACGCATGATAGGAATGTTAACATGCATAACACAAAATGCGATTTCCATAATTGAACGCAGAATGTGTGTGTGCGCTGGAGCGTGTATATATATATATATATATATATATATTATTATGATTGACCGTTGACTGAACACTATTCAATTTTTTTTCTCCGTGTTTTTCTCCTTGTCTCCGTATTCTTTCTGTTGAAGAGCGTAGCTCGAAACGTCAAAGACTTTCCGTATTCCCGAGCGCCATACTAATATATACTTTTGTTATTTACACCACCTGTCCTCGTCTGTTGTTATTATTTGTATATTCTCCCATATATATATATATATATATATATATATATATATATATTTGTGTATGTGTATGTTTGGGTATGTGTACTTATGTAGTATGTATATGTAACATATATGTGTATGTACATATACGTACATATATACGTGCACACACACACACATATATATGTATGCATGTATACATGTACGTATGTGTTTATATATAAGTTACATATACGTACTACATAAGTACACATACACAAGCACACATAATTACACACACATACATATATATATGTATGTGTAACTATATATATGCACATACATATATTAATATTCATACATATGCACCCACACATATACATGAATATATACGCATAGGCACACATACACAAATATATGTATGTATAATAATGTATAATATTTATTACATCAGTATTTCATTCAATAAATTCTTGATAACAATGAACACATTCTCCATCATGAAACATGCAATGTTTTGAAATACATAAATGAAATTCAGGTACATTTCCACAAAAATGTGACACAATTATATTTGGTCTTCCATAAAATTCATCTCATCATTTACCTTTCTTCCGCTTCCTTCATACTGAACTTTGGTTAGAGATTGTGAGTAACAAAGTGCAGCTCTTCCCCTCCTATTACATGAAATCGATAGCTTCAAAATATTTTGTTAACTAGAATTCAGCTTTGTCACACAACATGAAAATTAACATAGTGATAGCAGACTCAGTTAGGATACTAAACAGTTTGTCCCCGTTATGCAAACCCTATGAAACGAAGAAACGTGTACAAAACTACATGCACCGCCTGTAATTCTCTGGATATGATAAGAAAGATAGGGTTCGGGTATACAGGAGTGATAGAAAGAAGTTAGATAATATTATATGTAATGAGGCCAGGGGTACTTGCCCTAGATATAGAAGCAAAGACTGGAAAAGCATAGAAAGAGCTTGTGAGAAAGCAAACAGATAACACTTAATTTAAAACCGATAAATATCAGGGTGTGATGTTTGTAGAGGCCACAGTCCATGCATAACGAGCCTGTACGTTGAGGAAAACTCTGAAGGAGACCAAACTCAACATTAAGATTGTTGAAGAGCCAGGGAACTCCATCAAGTGAAAATTATGTAGGAAGTGTCCCTTTCAGAATACCATATGCACCAATGGTAACTGCACGATATGTAGGATTAGCCTGGCATTAACTATACAACTCGAAATGTAGTCTACAGCATCAGATGCATAGAAGGTGCATATAAAAACACTAATATGACATACATAGGGAAGATATCTAGGAGACATTACACAGAGACTAAATGAACATTTGAGACAACATGATGACAAAAAACAGTCATTCATACTCTACCAACATGGCAGCAACTTGGGTCAACTTGACATCTGCATAGGTAAATCAGTGAAAACGTTACCGTTGAATGTGTCAAATAATAAGACACTAAAACAGTATGATTTTCACCAGACACAATTATAAATATATATATATATATATATATATTTATATATATATATA
>NC_068981.1:14729386-14731983 GCF_001194135.2 Octopus bimaculoides
ATATACGACAGGCTTCTATCAGTTTCCGTTTACCAAATCGACTCACATTCCCCGGAGAAAAAAAAACGAGATAGTTTTATGTTCGATGGTAAACGAAATAAGTGCACACAACCACTGAAACGTCACGTGCAGAAAGATAAAACATAAAGATAAGCCCCAACACAGACAAATAAATGGCACGCAGACTGGCGCGCTTGCATGCAGAAAGAGCGTATCGTGCCGTTCAATACATGGTGTCAGACATGGAGCAGTGAGGACACGATGTTGATGTGGCGGCGCATGACGGAAAACAATATTTCAGAAACTATTTGTTTTATTTAAGAAATGGTTAGTCAAGGAATTGATTTAAAATTTGGTTACTTTGTTAACTAGGTGACAATTAATAACATTAAGAAATGAAGGAGTTCTGGTAACCGTGCTTTGATTGGCAGTGTTACACGCCAAATAGGCATCACTTTCTATGCAATATTCTCACATGGAAAATTTTCAGAACAAATACAAATAACTATGAGCACATGCATGCACATACATGTATAGAAACAAGCACATGCGCACTGACACATACACACTAGCATTCACTAATACAAGCTCCGAAATACACACACATATTCACACATGCACTTAGTACTTTTACATTTTAACCATCTATTTAATCACCATTACAGAACCACTAAAATGTTTGTAGAATGCATGCTAGGATCATCCATCAAGTTAAAGAGGAAAATTGTATCTTACACACAAAGGAAAAAGCTTGCTGTTGAGGGAACGTAAATTGGATTCTTTGTATTTATCATTCTATTCCAAAACATGAGAGGAAAATCACCAAATGTAATGTCCATTCATTACACCCAATAGAACTCAATTTGCATTAATATTTGACCATATCCTTCGCTTTTTAATATATGTTGATCCCTTCATATTTTTCTTAAATATTTCTTGAATAATAATCAGCATTATTGTCTATAGAGTTACAAATAGAAATAAACACCAACGCTCTTACAGATATATTCATAAAATGCAAATTTGACAAGTATTGGTTTCATGCAATAGTTTACTCATTCGTCCTTTATTATGAATTGCGCTTTGTCTCCTGCTCTGATAAAATGTTCTTTCTAAAACTTATCGCTACCAGCTATATGATCTAGTTTTCAAATTCTCCTCACATGAATTAGAGTGCCTTTAAAAGCAACCTATTTTTGAAAGGAGATTTACTTTCAGGTGATAGGCTATAAGTTGCAGAAGTATACAATATACGAACGACATTTAAATTTACTTAATCAAGGACGGTCAGTGAAAGAATCTTTACTGTCAAGAAAATCTTAGTTTAGGAAATTTAATTACAAATTTATTGAAAATAATATTGTTATTTTAAACTGACAGCAATCTTTCTATTACCACAAAGTTACCACGCGCAATTGGTGTTGAATTAAGCGCAGTAGTTAATTTATAATCCAGCTCGAACTAAACGTAAAATGACTAAAAGTAATTTCCTGAATGTGAAAAACACCCATTTATAAAATATTTCGATAGTTAAGGGCGAAAAAGGAAGAGCATTATATAGCACATGAAAATAAAGTAGCTCGTAGAAGCATATGCTAATGCCCAGAAGCCGATTTTAAATAATCAGCTTATCCATGCTAAATGCTTTAAAATTTTAATATTTATATTCAGCATCAACACAGTTCTGTTTATTTCAGCATAAAACATTTTAATGGAAACGAGTGAAATAAAAGTGCCTACAATTTTAGTAATCTAACAATTAATATTATAATACAGTTCTATATTTAAGTGATGGGGAATTATGTACGTTATTTACATTATTTACATTCGGCGGATATTTGTCCTCACCTTCTTGTGGTTAACACAACGAAAAAATTCCTTAGGAATGAGAACCCGGCTTGGAAATTTCCCCAAGACACCTGATGAAGGCTGGAGGCTATATCAGCCGGTACGTTGTGTTAACAACAAACAAGATGAGGAAAAATATCCGTCAAATGTAAATAATGAAAATAATGTAATTAATATTATATTAAACTAAAAAATATAATAATTATATTTGACAAAGGATTCTTATCTAATATGATCTATATGTGCGCTTTTCTGCACCAGGCGATACGAGACGATCTTTCAAGGTAAATATCGCAATAATATAATTTATCTTACTTTGAATTTCTTTAAAATACATACTTAAATGCAAAGTTGGCGAGCAAAATCGTTGTTCAAATGTGCAAACTATAAAAGTAATTTCTAGCTAAATGTTATTATAAAGCTAAGCATTGTAATAGCATTGTTATAAAGAACTCCAAAAAATATTATACAATAATACTTACGTAGACACTATTTCAGTGTGCGAGGATTTATGCATCTGTTTAAAACCGCAGAAAATTGTATGCTGCAGAAATCTCTTTGAAGGCAGGACCTGCGATTTAGAGAGTGCAGAGTATCAGTGTGTTTTTTGAAATATTAATTTTTCTACCAAGGTATTCGTATAAACACATGCGTACGCATATATTGCCACACACTCATATACACACGGACGCATGGGCACATACACATACAAACATACACACAGACACGGACAATCAGGGGATTCATGC
>NC_068981.1:14731993-14736888 GCF_001194135.2 Octopus bimaculoides
ATTAATATGAAGAATTTAGAGCATTTTACATAGATAAGGTGATTATTTCATATCGGCTCCAGACTCTACCACATCCTTATACAGGTTACACTGGATTCATGTGCTATATAACATTTTCATTCTTAATTTTGAAAATATATTTATGCATACGCGTACAAAAATACGCAATATGTGTTAGTATCCTGTAACTATTGACTATTGACTATTCGGGAATAAAAACACATGCTCTATATATTTGGTGTTAATTTGCATTAGCTTTATTTTACATTAATCGTATTTCGGCCAGAGTTCTTTCGTCACACTATTGTGACTATATCAGTCGTCCTTTGCTTTCTTCTTTCCTATTTGTGTGTCTTTCCTTGTGTGTGTTTTTTTTTTATTTTCGCATTCCTATCCCACTATGTGTGTGTCTATGTTTAGTAAGTGCGTGTGTTCGTATGGGGATGCCTGTATTATCCATATCCCCTGTCTATAGAGGTTCGTTTAATTTGTTTTTATTTATTTGTGCATGTGTTTATACCTACTTATTATTATTAGTTTTTTTTTTGTATTCTTTATTTGACGTCACAGAAGTGTGACGAAAGAACTCTTGCCGAAATACTTTTAATGTAAAATAAAGCTGAAACAAATTAACACCAAATATATAGTGCGTGTGATTTTCTTGGCTAAACTTGCAACATGGCAAAACCCAAATACAACAATATCTGTTTCAACACAGGGTTTCACATCACTTTCCGTCTCCCAAATGCTCTTACAAGTTTGGGTCGGCTCGAGACTACAGTAGTTAATGCTTGCCTAATATATATCTACTGTATAAAGAGCATGTAAAAATCATAAATATTACATTTTATTTTTATTTCAATTCACCTAAAGAAAAGTCTTTTACATGATGGCATTAATTCCCTTATCAATAAAAACACACTGATACTCTGCACTCTCTAAATCGCAGGTCCTGCCTTCAAAGAGATTTCTGCAGCATACAATACATTTATAGTGTTATCGATACTACACCATACTTGGAACCTTCCTTGCGTTGGATCTTGGGCATACGTGCACTGTATACCGGAATACACACTTGTGTGATTTTATGCATACGCTGTGTGCATATGGTATGTACATGTTGATAAATGTGTAACTGGAAAGACACATCCCTATATACTTTACTGAATACGTACGAGTCAGCAAACACTGTTGATACACTGTTATAATGTCCTCGACTCTAGCTAGCTGCCTTTGTTAGTAAAATATCTCTATTCTATTTGACCCCGGAATAAATTTTGTGTGTGCGTGCGCGCGCATGTATGTATGCGTGTGCGCGTTCATACAAGTACTTTGCTAGAAATAATTATCTCTCATAATCCACAATAAACCATAGCATTTTCAAAGTCGTATATCCTGCCATAAATGAGATTTCTGCTACATTAATTGCTGAGGAACAATACGAATGATCGAAACGCTGCAAGCCCGAAAGGCAATTTTTCGACTGTATTTTCATTCGACACCAAATAAATGGGTGTTTATCATTATTATTATTATTATTATTATTATTATTATTATTATTATTATTATTATTATTATTATTATTATTATCATTATCATTATTATTATTATTATTATTATTATTATTATTATTATTATTATTATTATTATTTGTGATTACAGTGTTATCTAAATATTGATATTAGCATTGTGATGTGCTCTGCGTATAGTTGCTTCCATTAATAACAACTATTATTTTTTGTATATTCTGTATAACATCGATGTGTAGTTTACTGATTGTCCTAGATTTGCAATTTACTTCATAATATGAGGTATCGTGATTCCTTCCTATCATTTTATGTGCATAGTGTGCTTGCAGGAAGTGTTAGACTTTTATAGTCAATAGAACAACTGAAGTCGTGAAGTTTACAAGCTTCACATATGAAAATATATCTCTAAATCGCAGCGTTGATTAATGGGTTTTCTGCGCACTTACCGGTTTATAGATAAGAATTAATAAAAGGCTCTTTCTTTTTTACTTTCAATTTTAGTATTTCTCTCCCATATTATTAGTATTAGAACGTAGTTTGTTTGATGATTAATGATGAAATGAAGACTCATAGACCAGCACAACGCTAGAATATATAGAGAGAGTATATACTAATCGCACACAAATATAGAACATTACTGGAATGATGATAAATACACTAAAATAATAAATGGAGGTTGGTAGAGATATATAAGAATAGCAAGCTATTCATGAACACTGCATTCAATATTAGTGATTCAAGAAAAGAGACTACATGTCTCCTTGCGCACATCGGAAACTTCATAAATGTGTTCTTAACAGTCCGGAGCTGTGGAATTTCTTAATGAATAATCCAAAATACCTGATGGAACTTTGCATTAGTTTGAAAATAATACGTCAATCGCTTGTGACACATAAGTGTTAATTAAGTGCGAACAGATTCCTTCTGGAACATGTGTGACGTATTTGCACCATCCCTTTGATTCTGAGATTTACCACTGCACCTAACGCTTCGATGTTTACAACGGTATCCACCCTGAAGCCATTTGAAAAGACGGAAGATGATATGCCATGTCCGTATGTTATTTAGAGCCATCAATATTGTACATCATAACGCGCACATACTTATTGCTGCATATAGAGCCACAAATTCATTTTTCTACTTAGGTCGAAATTCATTTTGCAGAAAATGAAATCATAGCGGATTTCCGCAGAGACTTATTCAGCAAGTACTTCCACTGAATGAAGGCATCCTCGATGACTTGTTGTGTTGTACAAGAACTGCTCTATATTCATCATGTGAAAATGAAACTTATACTAATGCTTTGTAGAACATGGTTTATATATATATATGAGATTCCACAAATCACACTACGATCATAGTCTTTATTGAATGCAGTACAGTCCGCTATATTCGTGGATCATAGTTCATGAGTTCGTTTCTTCGGTTGATACTATATTTAGCCTACATTATATCAGCACAGGGGTGTAGAACATTATAGTAACTGCCATTACAATTTAATATCGTTTGGTTGTAGCCGACATGATCAAATAGGTGTTTTAAATGCCAATCAAAAACATTTCCTGTAAACGAACTTAACAAATATGTATGTATGTATGTATGTATGTATGCATGTATGTATGTATTTATATCATAATGCACACTTCCACACCCACACAAACACATAATACCTAAACGCAAAAAATATATACACATATATACATACAAACGCATGCAATACCCATAAACACACGCAAAATGCATAGACAAAGATAACATTCGCCCACATACATACGCAATACATATGCACACTATTTAGACACAGAGGCACACACACAAACGCACACACACGTCAAACATATCGCCTCCATTCATACATACAGACGTACACACTCACACACTCCATTCTCTCATACACCCATAAGCTTGCGCACCTCCTCTTGTTGAGATATCATGAATTATCTTCCCTTTATTCAACATCTCTTCACTATTATCTCCCTTTCATTCAACCTCTTATTCAACTAACGTACCAGTGACGTGTATGTTTTACATACTCCTTCGAAGGAATTCTTTTACCTAGCTTGTTACTTTAATATATATATGAATGTGCATGTGGGTGTGTTTTCATTTATGAAAGTGTGTGTGCATGTGTGTAGACAATAATGCAAATAAACATTTTTGAGCTTGTTTTATAAAATATGCATACACACATATACGCACGTATATACATGTACGTATGTAATCTTCTACGTATCTTTCTAGCCATTTCGCCGACCACTATTCCTGCGATGGTCGTAGTGGGAGGTTTCTCACATACTACATCCTTGAAGT
The DNA here is from genome assembly GCF_001194135.2 of Octopus bimaculoides. Taxonomy (NCBI): domain Eukaryota; kingdom Metazoa; phylum Mollusca; class Cephalopoda; order Octopoda; family Octopodidae; genus Octopus; species Octopus bimaculoides. Next base: position 14,735,833 of record NC_068981.1, read on the forward strand.
TCCATGGCTGAATGAGGGAACATCAAATTTTCCATGTATAATGAAACATATATTCGTTGCAGAACGGAAAATGATTTGGAGGTAGAAGATGGGTGGGGGAAAGAAAATGCCAAAAAGAACTGAGTGCATGTAATGAAGAAGGGGAAACTCAAGGTGTGAAGAAGGAGAAATAAATGGAGAAATAGAAGAGTTAAAGATTGGAAATTAGATTAGGAAAAAGGGGAGGGAGGAAGAGGAAATGCGGAAGACGAAAGTATAGAAGGATTAAACCAAAAAACGGGGTGTTATTAGGAATGAAGAAAAGAGGGAGGAGGATGAGAAGGAAGAGACGACGATGACGACGACGACGAAGAAGAAGAAGAAGAAGAAGAAGAAGAAGAAGAAGAAGAAGAAGAAGAAGAAGAAGAAGAAGAAGAAGAAGAAGAAGAAGAAGAAGAAGAAGAAGAAGAAGAAGAAGAAGAAGAAGAAGAAGAAGAAGAAGAGGAGCTCTTATTCGCAAGGTTGTCATAAATATTTAAGTCGAATCACTTCAAATTCGAGACGCCTCCATAATTGAAAATGCCGGGATAGTGATTATATTGTGTATGCTGTATGAAAGTCATTTGTTTTTGCATGCTAGAACAATATTTAATATTAATAGTATTCAAATATCTGAAAATATTCATAGCTCTAGGATAAGGTTTGGACTTCAGACTAAATTCTGACAAAGCTGATGCCTTCTACAATTTGATATGCTTTTAATATTCATTAAATATTAGAAAATGTTTAATGTTCTCATGTTTTATTTAAATAATACTAGTTAAACAGATATAGCATTAGGACAAAGAATAGGAAAGATATTTTCTTTGTAAATGCCGGTTGGTACTTTAAGTTACAAACAATTAAATGAATATAGTTTTAGCACTGCAAGTCTGGCAACGTATCTAACGCCTTTGAATTAAGTACGAAGCATATACTATCTAGACACTAAGTCTACAAATGTGCTTCAAGTTAAAATATTTTTGAATGATATATATTTATTGCCATACCAACGTATATATATATATATATATATAT
>NC_068981.1:14737560-14738655 GCF_001194135.2 Octopus bimaculoides
ACTATCTCAACCGATCTCAAACATGGTTTCACCGAAGTTTTGAAATCTTTACTAAGACTCTTCTTGTGGATGCATTCAGAATTTGTCTTCGATGGCTTCTCTGCATTTCTGTCATACCAACACTAGGGACGCTGTCCTGCTATTTTGCATAATGTCTGCGTTTTTAAATTCCTGGTTTATCCATGCTGCTTTCGGTTTGTGAAAAATACCAGCACTGGAGCACTGGAAATATATATGTGTATTTATATGTGTGCGTGTGTGTATATATATAAAGTAGGACGTCAATGTTTGACGTCCTGCAAAACAACAATTATATATATATATATATATATAAGAGTAGAAATTAATATTATCAACTAATAATATTATTATTCAAACAGTGGTAAGCATACTTAAAAATGTCCGAGGGACGTGAATTGTATTTATTTATAAACAATATTAGAGATCACTGTAGATCACTTTTATGCTAAAAATAGACCTCAATCCGTCTTATCACTAAATCTGTGTTCTCAAATTAGTAAGACTCGAGATGTTTAGGTGTTAGACAAATGAAAAGAAATAAACATACCACTTAATTCCATACCTTAAGATTTCGACATGAACAATTCAATAATTGACTGAGTCTCCTCAGATTTTGTGGTAAGACGGTTTGGCATCTATTTTTAGCATACAAGAGATCCACATAGTGATCTCTCATATTGTTTATTGTTTGGGCATAGATTCCTCGTTGATCAAACGTGACCTGTGGTCACCTCTTCCTTTCTCCCTTCGGCCAGCATAAAGGCAAGACGATCTACTCTCTCTTTCCGCTCAAGTTCGTCACATCACAGCGTTCAGTATCTCCTCTCGTTCAGTTTAACGGCATTTAACGTTGTTTTCACTGTTTAATTTTTCCTGTCTTGGTTTTTGTTTGCTACTTTGGAATAATCTGCTTAGCTGGTTAATCCACTTCGCGGGAAGAGCTATTCTAAGAGCGCGTTCTGCTTCATCTTCCAAACGCCTAGTTTAGAATAGAGGCAGCTGATGAAGGAAAAGATCCATAAGTGGCTCGTCTGTTTTCCTATGTGTTCATTCTGTTGTCTGTAAAAAATGTCC
>NC_068981.1:14739033-14740104 GCF_001194135.2 Octopus bimaculoides
TATATATATGTATGTATGTATGTATGTATGTATGCATGTATGAATGTATGAAGGTTTTATGATTTTTAAACTAATATACATTTGGTTCATTGCAAGTGTATGGACAGAACATCTAAACAGACTTTCATGTGCTCCTCTGGATATAATTTACACTTTACGCTTTTTCACTTATGGAACCTCTTGCGTCAAACAATGGTTCTCTGGCGTGTCTTATTAAACATATTAATCTTGAAATCTTTATAAGTGTTTAGTGCTGAACTGGCATATCTTGACTTCATTGCGTTTCAATTCATCTTGCAGTAGCGGAATTGTATCTAGATTTATTTTTTCTCAAGAGGAGTAAAGAATAATATGGCCATCGTCTGTTTATTTAATGCACATGCCGTTTATATTTTTATCTCATCAACATCTATTTGCCTGCGTTAAAATATTTATGCATAAAGATTTATTTACAGAATTTAATCCAAGTTCCATTTGGTATTAATCATTTTTAAAGATTGAATATTTAATGTTATTTCCGTGTAGAAAATGATCATTCTCGAGATTTATAGATATTAATTTCGGAAAGGCCACATTTGGATTTTCTGATGCATAATGAACAACGTCAAATTTTTATATTTATCATATTATGGTTTATTAGTCATTTACTTTTTAATAAATTTGTATGATATACGTATATATATGTGTTAGGATATTCGGAGGTGCAATGGCCCAGTGGTTAGGGTAGCGGACACGCCGTCGTAGAATCGCAGTTTTGATTCCCAGATCGCGCGTTGTGAGTGTAAATTGAGCGAAAACACTTAAAGCTCCATGTGACCCAGGCAGAGGTGGTAGCGAACCCTGCTGTACTTTTTTATCACATCTTTCTCTCACTCTTTCTTCGTCTTTCTGTTGTACCTGTATTTGAAAGGGCCAGCCGTGTCACACTCTGTGACGCGTTGAATCTCCCTGAGAACTACATTAAGGGTACACATGTCTGTGGAGTGCGCAGCCACTTGAACGTTAATTTCACGAGCAGGCTTTTCCGTTGCAACCACGCCAGTATATATATATATATATATATATATATAT
>NC_068981.1:14741029-14743084 GCF_001194135.2 Octopus bimaculoides
TATATATATATATATATATATATATATGTAAGTGTGTATATGCTTGTGTGCCTGTGTTTGTTCCCCCACACACACATTGTTTGACAACCGATGCTGGTGTGTTTCTGTCCCCGTAACATTAGCGGTTCGCCAAGTGACCGATAGGATAAGTACTAGGCTCACAAAGGGTAAGCTCTGGGATCGATTTGCTCGACTAAAGACGGTGCTCCAGCATTGCGGCAGTCAAAGGACTGAAACAATTAAAAAAGTAAAGAGTAAAAGAGTATTATTTCTTGTTTCAGAAATGAGTAGAGAAATATTTATTTATTTAAAATCTTATGAATCGAACGTCACATAACACGTATATAGAAAGAAAATGTGGAACTCTTTCATGCATATTTTCACCAAATGTGGCGGAGGTATGCATGAAGTTGTAAATGTTCACTTGGGATTTTAATTTCCCCTTAGCTAACATCCAGAAGAGGCATCATTGAGGGAAATTTCAGTATTTGAGGAAAAGCTAACTTATATTTAATTTAATTGTACAAAGTATGACAGGAAATGTGAAATCTTCTATACCGTAATCGCTTATGTGCTTGTGCCGTAATGTGGGTAGTATTAGTACCTGAAAATGGCTAAAGTTTAAACATTTTAATCCAATTAGTGTCCTGGACAGGAAAGGTGAATACCGTGATTTGTTGATGAAACATTCGTGAACGAGGGAGAGTTGTTTTTCTGCAAAATTGTGTACTAGCAAGTTTATTTGATACTAATTGAAGGGAGACGGAAATTTGTGTTAACAGATGTACATTGCTAATTTAGATTATTATGCATTGTGTGTTAATGCGTTGTGAAATTTAGCTAAATATCTGAGAGATTTTCAATATTCACTTCGCTTGCGAAGTTTCGCCCACAATTGTTGAAATCCTTAATTTAGATTATTCTTTGGCATGTAACAGGAAATTGCTATGAAATACCAAGTAAACAGAAATGTCAATGAGCTCCAAGATGCAATCGGAAATACATAAATAAATAAATAAATATATATATATATATATATATATATATATATATATATTTATACCATATGTTTGTGAAAGGCATCACATACGTGATTAGCAGCTCCCAAACATTCAGACCAAACGACGTTGTCGCAAAAGCTGTGTATATAAACATTTGGATAATAAGACTGTCCTGGAAAAATATAGATAATCTCCTTGCTACGGAATACATTCACAAACATCAACACAAATGGTGTTAGTGGAACATTCCACTCAAAACCTCTGTCAAGTGTAAACATAAAATGCCAGTTCTTGCTGTTTGGGACTGACAAAAAATGGATGTACCGACATGGAGGTTAAATGTCCTGCTGAAGCAAATATCTCTTTGAAAATCAAACATGAAGAGAGCGATGCATGAAACATGAAGAGAGTCATGTATCAAACATGAAGAGAGTCATGAATCCAGACTATCAATAATAATTGGCGCACAAGTCTTCTAACTAAACGTCTAACCGACTACCTGGATCAGCTAGGGTTTTCAGAAAAAAGAAATTAACGAACTCTCATATTAAAATACTGGTTTTAAGTGACACAGTAATGGCATGCAAGACTTTTCTCAAGTACGGCATTGTATTTGTTATTGTTTTTCTTCTCTATGTCCCAAGGATGTGATATTCTTTTTGTTATCTATATTGTTTTTGTTATCTATATCCCAAGGATGTAACATTATAACTTGCTTAGAAACCAGCTCTTACCTCACAGGCAGAATTAAAAAGAGAACAGAACATACATATATAAATACATACGGATATAACGTAAACACTCGGTCAGGGAACTTAACTTTGGCGTTTGTATTCGTTATCGCTGTTTAATGAAGCCCTAATGAACAAATAGCCGCGGACCGACTTGCTTTGCAAATAAGCATATTCCCTCAATGACATGTTGGGAGACAACCTAAAGAACTATAATTCAATAGACAAAGAAACTACGTACGTACGTATTTGTGTATATTTGTATATAGGTGTGTATGCCTATGTTCTTGTATATATGTATATATATATATATATATATATAT
>NC_068981.1:14744736-14745499 GCF_001194135.2 Octopus bimaculoides
ACAGCGAGATCTAATGGATATAAATTAATCTAATAAAATCACGTAACATATTCACCTATAATTGTTCGATTTTACAAACAAAATAAAAATTACAAAACATATATAAATACATAATGCTGCATTTTAAATACCTTCTACGGAAAATCACCAGGGTGTACAAAGGTCAATAAGGATTGCATTAGAATACGTTTAGATTACTCAGAATATATTGACATGTTTATTTTCCTAATGTAATCCTTACATCAATTTAAATATATTGCCATCTTCAGTTACACAAATAAATAAATAGAATTTTAACCTGGCGGACACATTAATATATTTTTCTCAAATATTTCAAACGAGCAAGAAGATGGAAGAAATTCATGTTGTCACTATTATAGCTAAGAATACACTACACTTCCGAGAATCGCAGGAAGCCTATTGGGGTCATAGTGTTGCAAAGGATTGTAAATCGTTTCTAATTCATTTATCTCTTTATCTACTACTAAATTTAAGACTAGAAAATGTGTCTGTTTTTTTTTGTTCTTTTTTTTTTGTAAAGACAAGAGTGAGACAGCTGATGGCTGGGCATGGTCATAAATATTGTCATATGTATCCCTTTTCCTCAAGGAGGAAAGAAGAGAAGACATTAGTAGTAGTCAATTGGATATAAAGTAACTGTCTATAAAAAGAGGTTGGGTAAGGGAAGACTTGGAGTCATGATGTTAATTACCAGTTAAAAGGGGCAAGACGCTAAGAAACCTATATATATATATATATATAT
>NC_068981.1:14745704-14747059 GCF_001194135.2 Octopus bimaculoides
TATATAAAATTAATTAATGAGGGTAGAAATTGAAACTAATCAATTAGAACCAGTGGTCTAGGATATTAAAAAAAAACACTTAGCGCGCCAGATTGAAGACATTTGAAATGATACAGTGAATGTAATATGCAGAACACTACACGTGCTCCTTTATAGATGGACGTCTTGTGCCTAGTTCTGGAGATTATATCTCATATCGACAGACTTACGCTGACTATCCTGCAGATATTTACTTATGTAAATTTTAACATGTGAAACCATGGTACGTAGGTTAATCGTTTTTTTAATTTAGTATTTTTTTTCATTTGTCTTGCCCGTTTACAGTCTGTTGTGTCGCTGAATTTTTTACTGAGAACATATTTCTTTCGTGGTTTGATGATTTGGCATCTATTTCTAGCGTATAGGAATCCACATTTGCTGGTCATTCCTCTTATTTTTGCATGTAATATATAGATAGATAGATAGATAGATAGATAGATAGATAGATATATTTGTAGCTACATTCATATACACATATTCATATATACTGATCGACCACGAGTGAGAAATTGATACAGTGAGGGCGAGACTGTGAGTCAGTGCGAGAGTGAAAGAGAGATCGGGGTTGGGGGTTAAACCGAAAGATATGTTACATTCAGATTTTATAAAATGTATTTTGGATATTACTATCATCTTATAGCAAGTGTCTCTTTATAGAAATTCTTGTTTCACTAACTTTAATTATTTCGGTTTCTAAATAGAATAGCTTGGATAATAATAAAATATTTCTCTCCATAAGGTTGCGCAATTTCCGTTTATCTGTTGTAAATGAAGGTAAATATATCTTGTGTTGCGTAAGGAATGCCTTTTTCTTGTATTCGGAGTTACTAACGGTATTGAGCATAAATTGTTCAAATGTGTGGTGCTGTACATTGTAGTGTGGGCATACATTCACGTAAACTTATCTTTCGAAGGAAAATTCCTAAGTGAATTAACGATGTACTGCGACTCTAATCATCCCACCATCACCACCACAGCCACCAATACCACATTCATTACCAGTACCACCACCACAAACACCATCACTGCTACCACCACCTACACAGAACAACACCAGAACCTCACCACTACCACCACCACCACCTACCCAAATCAAAACCACATACACAACCACTACGACTACCCCACCACTACCACCAACCCCACCATCTACCCAAAGCAACACCACATCCTCAACCACTACGACAACCACACCACTACGACCACCCCACCACCACCACACACACACACACCACCACTACCACCACCACCACCTACCCAAATCAAAACCACATACACAACCACTACGACTACCCCACCACTACCACCAACCCCAC
>NC_068981.1:14747075-14748563 GCF_001194135.2 Octopus bimaculoides
ACCACCACCACCACCACCACCACCACCAGTATCACAACTACCACCACTTCCACGAGGACCATCTCCACCAATATAAAAGTGTCTTTGTTTTCAGAAAGCTTTCTGAAATGTTACTCATTGAAACACATCTCAGTGTAGTGCATATTCAGTCCTGCCAATGAAATAAGTAGCATGATCCTATGAAACTATGTTGGTTTGCATCGGCAGTGCCTATAGGCAAATAAGAAAAAAAAAACAATAAATTAATTTACCGTGAGGCAGGCAACCATTCTACAATTTTGGGCCATTACCTCTCGTAGATTGCCTATTTCATTACGTCATTCTCATCCTTTTCCCCACCGTAAAGCAATTTATTCTACTTGGAAACCGTTAATACATATTTAGTCAAATATTTAAAATATGCATCGAATTAGAGGTAAGAGGTAACATCCAGAATAACTTACTATTACAATTTTGAAATTCTTTTGTGATAATCTGGAAAATATTTTCGGGCAATATCATCTGCGGTTTGTGCAAAGTTATTATTGACTATTAATTCCTTCTATGCTAAAATATCAAGTTTTTCTACAGACATCGAATAACCAAAATAAATATATGAAAGCCAAAATAACTTCGTCACCAAGAATGTGAAAGTAATCAGCCAGAATATTGATAACATTTCTTTTGAAACATAATTTTTTCCAAATCTTTTCTTTAAAAAATATATTTTTACTTGAAATGATATGATGATCGATATCATACATTTTTTCGCCTATTCTTCTGAGCTATAATTTCGGTGGAGTAACATATGATATAAACGAATAGAATTTCGAGTGACAAAGTCTCTTTATGAAAAATCTCTATTTTCAAGGTCTGTATTTTTTTTAATTTACCATAGTGGACTACCTGTTACAGTGAAATCGATATATTTGTCCACGTCATGTACATATAGAAGAATGAAGTGTTGATTTGCTTGTGTATATATCAAATCATCATATATATGTATAGAAATGTATTTGCACTTATGTATATATACTGTTACACACCAAACTACAAATATTGAGGAACGCATATGCTTATACAGATATGTATTCACACAATTTTGATAACTACACGTAAGCATTTATAAATAATCTCATTTATAAAGCACTCATATTTATGAAGATAGTCATTCGCATGTAGCTATGCATCAATACATACATTTCGACACTTCTCCAAACAGAAACACGTCTGGCATTGGACTTTAATATGAATTTAATGAGAATAATACAGTAAGAAACACATTTTGAACATGTATAATACTTAATTCTTCTCTATGATGTCTTGTATGTATATGTATATATTGTATGTGGAAACAATTTTCTCTCTCTATTTCTCTCTCTCCCTCTCTCTCTCTCTCTCTCTATTTATATATATATATATATATATATATATATATACACACGCATATATATATATCTATCTCTCTCTCTCGCTCTCTCTCTCTCTCTCTCTCTCTCTCTCTCTCTC
>NC_068981.1:14748596-14749781 GCF_001194135.2 Octopus bimaculoides
TATATATATATATATATATATATATATATATGTATGTATGTATGCATGCATATGTATGTATTTATGTGTGTATGTATGTATGTATGAATTGCTTGAACCTTCTGTTTTTACTTTTTTCGTTTTCTTAACAAAAAATACCTGCACAGTAATTTGGAATCTATTGTTCGCAATTGCATTCTGGGTAACTATTAATTACGTAGATGTAGATCTGTCTCAATACCTTCAAACTATAGATTTTTAGAGAGATGTAACAGATCATGTACGATAGCCATATTATACAACAAAACCGACCGCCTCCTCACTGCTACATATATTAGGCACTGATTTCCTGTATTGTTGGATACACACGAATGTCAATAAAACGCAAGACTAATTGAACCATTGTTGCATATTGACAATCCAGTCAGTCACAATTCATACGCATACACACTTACAAAAACATGTACGTAACCTATAGAGTACCTATATAAACAGGGCTAATTAAGCTGTTTCTCAGTAGACTGGAAAAAATATTTGTTTCTGAAAGTATACGCATATTCATACGTAAATATATGCGTATGTGTGTGCTTGTCTGTTTGTGTGAGTGCATGTGTGCGTGCGTGTGCGTGCGTGTGCGTGCGTGCATGTGCGTGTGTCTGAGAGGAGAGAGGTGGAGGAAACGAAAGTGCGGGCTAGTTTCTACATAGTTCGGTTTATGTTCTTAAGATCGCCGTTTCGATTCCGGAGATGAGATGGATTTTTGTGGCTTTGAGCATCACACTTTATGTTACATATCCGCAGGTGCCTAATTAAGTATTTCAAAATATGAAACATAGATTATAAGTTATAACAGTGTGTACTAAGTACACTATATCCCCATAAACGGAATGATATCACTATCAATTATATTTAAATGAAACATTGGAAATCTTCATAATATTGGACGGCGTTTATGGCGGCAACAAAGTGTAGATTAATAAATTTTCTTACAGAAAGATCAGGCTACTCAGATACTTTGAGGAAGCCAAAAATTACACGACACTAATGAATAACTCACCCTTTCTGCATATATGTATATCTATCTTTCTATCTACCTATCTATATGTCTACTTATCTATCTATCTATCTATCTATCTATCTATCTATCTATCTATCTATCTATTTATCTATTTATCTATCTATCTAGTTATATATACCTATCTAGTT
>NC_068981.1:14749817-14752648 GCF_001194135.2 Octopus bimaculoides
TATACATATATATTATAGAATAAGAACAGAAAATTATAGCAGAAAATTATCACAGAAGATATAACATTATATAACATTACATTGATAGATAGATATAAAAATATATAAAGTATGATTATTTATTTACAAAGTCTAAAAGTTTTAAATAATCCTACTTTATATATTTATACATCTATCTATAAATACAATATTATTTTGGCCGTATATCTTCTGTGATGATTTTTGATGCACTTTTCCTGCTCTTATTTTATAAAATAATATATAATCGGTCTTATTAAATGGCTAAATACCTTTAATGTTTTAGACATTTCCCTACCAAGAGCACTTATTAGAAATTCAGTATATTATATTCTCATTGAACCTAGCATCATAGCATCATAATTTTGAAATATCTACAAGACCGTCAAAAGCTTGTTTATTTTGTTTTTTTATTTTATTTATTATTACTGTTGCTTAATATCTTTTCGTAAAATGCTCTTTATTTTCAGACATCATTAAAAAAGGGCAATTAAAATTCATTAAAATCACAGATTTATCGGACTTTGAAAGAGGTCAAATTGTTGGTGTTCGTAGGGCAGGCGCTAGCATAACGAAAGCAGCCAAAATGCTTGGTATATCGAGAAGTACTGTCTCGAAAGTAATGACACCCTTTGAGAAAGAGAGGAAAACCTCCTCGTCGAAACAAAACTCCGGAAGAGAACCAAAACTTGCAGATAGGGACTGTCGGACACTTACGAGAATCGTTAGAAAGTATAACAAAAGTAGAGCTCCCAAAATTACTCCAGAACTGTATTCTGACCATCACTAAGTTACCTAAATTGATTGGCGTGTGGTTAAGGCGTCACGGTTTGTTGAACATTTCAAGAGACCCGTAATTTGATCCTGGCAAAAACAGTAAATATTTGACTATTTTTAGAAATGTTGTAAAGCATTCTTAAATATTTTAAAGTTTTAATTATCATCATCACCATTATCATCACATGCATAATTGTTGTTGGTGGTGGTGGTAGTTGTCATAGTGGTAGATGTATCTGTGGTAATCCCTAAATAAGATTATTTTCGCTTATTTTTGTCTTCACTTAGCTAGTAGGTTCCTGCTATCGTTATCATGAGAATATTTAGTATTATTTTTCTAAGTGGCAGTGGTTGTAGCAGTAGAGATACTACCTTTAAGTGTGGGCACACACACACACACACAGAAGAATTACTTACACACATACACACGCGCGCGCACACGCACACACATCATCACTTATGCTTTTTCAAATTGTTTTTTCGATGTACAGCTGCATTTTATATTGTCTTCAGTTGATAAATCGGTGAAATTATATTTATAAAAGCTATTTTGAAATATTGTATGTTCCAAGAATTTATTTATAACAGAAGTTAATAATGCTTTGCTTGTGTTGCTCGTGAAGTGTTCCTGTGTTCCTACTGCATCTCTCTAGTTATTAGACATTCAATGTTAAATTGGACACCTGATATTTTTGTTATCTTGAGAACAGAGACATTTTCCGATTTTTTCCTGCCTGAAAGGATTGTTATAAATATCATATAGTGCCACTGTTAAAAACAGTGCATATTATTACACACAACAAATTTCCCTCTTCCCGTTCTCAATTTGCTATGATTTTTGATTTACTAATGAATGACTTATACATATTTTCCGGGCAGTAGTTCGAACCTGGAGCTATTTATCGTCGGATAGAACTTTTGAACACTCAACTAAGCTGATTTAATTATTCTGAACATCTTGCATGATATCAATTTGAGGGAAACATCTAGTATAAATATTAATTGAATCCGATCGATAACAGCAACAGCTAATGTGTATTTATCTGCAGTATTGTCGCATTAGATAATTTTTTCATTACTTTGTTCGTATTAGAAAACAACGATGTACTTTGGTTTTGTTGTCTTTACTCTTGCGTGATAATTAGATGAAGCATTCTGGATTGACACGTGTTGTCAAATCTGCAACAAACCTCATCGTACCGTCTTAAAAGAAGAACGACTAACAATGTAATGATATTTTAAGCACAGGTGAGTGTGTTTAAATGGCTGTGAGATGATCTGTCACTCTTTGTCGCCAATTCATTATAAAAATGATAATATTAAGTGACACATCTACCTGTCCTATTTCCCATTCTATTTTCTAATTTATTACTTTCATCAGAACTTACTTGTATTTCTCTAATCATATCGGGTGCACCATCGCTAAAACTCAGTCTCATCATTCAAACTTTCATCACAAATTTAATATGGAACACTGTCCATCATAATTATCATTATGCACCTTATTCCTAACACTTCAAACCTTAAAGTAATTTGTCTTTCTTCCCTTCAACGGAAGAGAAAGTTACACAAATCACGTGGCAGTCACGTGGCAGTCACGTGGCTTTATCTAGTGTTATATTGCTACTTTTAACTAATTTTCCTCTTTTCAGGGTTGCTTTAGCACATTTTTCTAATCCGAATTTCATATCTATTTCCTTGGTAAACCCGTGTACTGTCTGTAGTAGTGTTACTAGCTCTTTGTCTATTTTTGCATATAATTTTAGGTCATCCATATATAGAAGGTGGCTGACTGTTTTTCCGTAGCATTTGTAACCGCATCCAGTTCTATTTAGCAATTATGTTAAAGGTGTGAGTGCCAGGCCAAACAGGAGTGGAGAGAGCGTGTCTCCCTGGAATATTCCTCTTCTAATGGGGATGGCTTTCGTTTTCACAAGTCCCTCTTTTGTTTGGAGCTGTAGCACTGTCTGCCATTTGTTCATTGAGTGCTCTATGTATTATTATTATTATTATTATTATTATTATTATTATTATTA
>NC_068981.1:14754550-14758563 GCF_001194135.2 Octopus bimaculoides
CTTTAAATCATCCATGTAAATGAGATGATTTATATTTTTATCAAATATTTTATAACCATACTGTGCATCATTGAGCAATTTTGAGAGCGGTATTATTATTATTATTATTATTATTATTATTATTATTATTATTATTATTATTATTATTATTATTATTATTATTATTATTATTATTATTATTATTATAATATTTGACATTTGCTTGTAATTGTACAAGTTGACTGCAAGTCTCACCCAGAGATGTCAAGAGAAAACAAGTTAGAAGTTCATGTGTGTGTTATGAATAGGGTGCCATATATCTGGTTTCGCCCAAAGTATGGTTCCAGAGAGTGATTCAGAAAACAAGAAAATTATAAGCTTGTTTCAAAATTTGAGACTACATAGACAATATTTGTTGTAGGATATGGGGAGTTCTCATCAGCATTATTGTTTCTTTTTTTAAATTTCTACCATTTTTGGATTTTCTGGTATCTGACCTAAGTAGTAATGAATCACTTTTGCTATCATTTCTAGTCTACTCAGGCTATCAATAAGCTTTTCTGTCGTTTGTGACCATCTTCGAGGACCATCTTATTGAGTAGTAGCTGATCTTTACAATAAAAGGGCCCACGTTTAGTTCTTTTTTGCTCATCAGGATATATCCCACTTTATATTAAAATGCTAAAGGTGTATTCAGTCAAGACAGATGTTAGTATTTTATAAATTGTTGTGAAGCAGGTTATGGGTCGATAATTTTTGGTTCATTTGTTCCTTTATTTTTTGGAAGTAGGAGTGTAGCACCATTATCTAGCCAAAAGAGAATTGTATTATGCCAAACCCATGATCTCCAAATACCTGATCCACCGGAACTCACCTATCGCGGACTATGCCAGATTCACTATATTGATGGCAGACTCGTCAGAGTAATGCGAAATGTGTCCCGCATGTGCGACCATACATAGTTAAAGAGACATATACAACATTTCAGGCACCGCATGCAGTTCTCAGGTTACAGCCAGAAAGAAAGTATCAGAGTATACAAAGTAGCTATGAGAAAATTTGAAACTATCATACGTAACGATAGGAATGGAATTTGCCCACTCTATAGGAGCAAATCATGGAACACCATTGAAAGGACTAAGAAGAAAATAGGGAAGGCCAACTCATTGTATGATAGCCACAAATACTAGAGTGTCATGTTCGTCGACACCACCCCTAGATGCGAACTGGCGTACCGCTTTAGAAGGGCCCTAGACAAACACAGGCTAAGAATTAAGGTTGTTAAAAGGCCGGGCAACCCTATCAAATCCCTAATCGGTAGAACGTACCCTTTTAGTAGAACCCGCTGTACTGATAGGAACTGTACTGTATGTAGATTTAGCCCACAGATAAACTGTAAAGACAGAAACGTAGTCTATAGTATAAGATGTAAAGAGGGACGATGCAGTGACATGACTACAACATACGTAGGTGAAACGGCACGGAGCATAGGAGAGGGGATAAATGAACATTTGATGAAACTTAAGGAAGGGAAGAGCTCATCAGTTCTTACCAGCATGCCGAGCAGGAACACGGAGGCTCACTCAACAACATAGAAGTTAAAATCGTGTCCACACATAGAACAGACGCAACGCTTAGACAAATTACAGAAGCTACGCACATAATAGAAGATAAACCTAGCCTGAATAGGAAACTGGAATGGAACACTAGCACACACCCCTAACACACCACAATATATGACAGAATAAGATCCCCATAAGCTGATAGCAATATGAACAAAATATAATGCAATACACAGATGAACAAATGGAAATTAAATAACTATGTATGTTAACAAAATTAAATTAAATTAAATACAAAAAAAGAAAGAAAAGGAAAAATAAGTAGGCATAAACACATGAACAAATAAATATAAACAAATTAAGTGAACGTGTATGAACAGGGGATACAGATAATACATGCACCCCCCATACACACACACACTTATTAAACATAGACACACATAGAGGTATACGTAAGCGCAAATAAAGACACATACGAGAAGGAATACAAAATACAAAATGCCTCATCGCTAGTAAGGAAAGACACACAAATAAAAAAGAAGAAAGCAAAGGACTTCTAATGAGGTCACAGAAGCGTCACGAAAGATCTCTGGCCGAAATGCGATTAACGCATAAAAAAGCTTAAGCAAATGAACACCAAATATATAGTGCGTGTGATCTTATTGACTAAACTGACAACACGACCATCCCTGAATACAACAATATATGTTTCAACACACGATTTCACATCAATGATCTTTCAAAACAAATATATATATATATATATATATATATGTGTGTATGTATATATGCATATATATATATACATATATATAGATCAGGTGCACCAGCAACATTGTCCAAATTTTTGATCAAAAATCGAACCTTTGTATCTCATGAACGCTGAAATATAACTTTATGTAATTATCAGATGTTTTTTTCTAACGCTATTGTACTATACTTTGAGTATGAACAATTCTTATTACACTCCAGTCTTACCAGACGAATCGTGATGAAGTTGATTTTGGACGAAAGTCAGATTTTCATCAATAATTAAACATTGCGCTGGACTGGGAGTTCATAATTGATTGGAATAAACTTTGAATGGAAGTTTAAAGTTTTATTTCAAAGTAGCAGAGACAATATTGGCTGAAATTCTATATGTTAGGCATCAAAAATTGCTTCACTTTCGGTAATGATTTCCTGAACACTCTTCCTGGCTGGACTACAAGTTTTCTAAATGAATTCTTCATCAATGTTTTTTTCCCACGAATGTACCTTTTGAGAGCTTGTAGATTACTTCGGGATTCTCATAAGCTTTTCTGACCCTTTCATTCCAGATGCTGAAGGCTAAATGGCTCGAATCAAGTGAGAAATGAGGGCAGGAGTCCTTATCCCGAAATCAGTTGTGAAATTCATCTCTGAGAAATTTTTGAGCCACTGCATTTGAGGGAATAGGCGTTCCATCTTGCTGCAATGTAATATTGAAGTCATTAGCGATCTTTTTGGGGTTCCTTCGTCTCTAGGCTCAGTATATTCTGAAGGAATCCCGGTTTTTACATCTTTCAAAATTTCAACATAATCTCTCAGTCTCTCACTCTTCTCACGCTTGATCTTCCTGAAATCGGAGTACACGCAGATGAAAATCATCACCTTGGCAAGGTTTTAGAACATGAAATTAATATTTTTGGCTCATTCTGCTGCGCCAGTTTGTGTGCATATCTTGGGTGAAGTTCTCATGTGTGTAAAAGATCACTCCAGGATAAATTTGCTTTCGATCCAGATAATCTTTGCCTTAGCCAACTTTCTGACCGTTTATCCCAGGGTTACAAGATGCCTCACAGGTCTCATATAGCATTTCATTTTCAAGTCCTCTGCCACCGCTTTTTGAACTGTCATTGTTGAGACTCCTCACTCATCATATCACGTGCCAAGCATCTTATTGATTGAGTTGGATCTATTCTGATTGATCACGTCATCTCCAGACTGAAATGATGATATCACTTGCGGTTACGACCTCCTTATCCAGCTTCCAATTCCACTACTCCCTCTTTCTCAAACTTATTCACAAATGTTTAGATGGTTCTTGAATAGACTTTGAAGATCGAATCCAGAGAAAGAATGTTAGCGTCATTACAGAAGTACTGGATGGTCTTAGCCTTCTCAGCATTACCCAGTTGGGAAACGATGTTGAGGCTGTTATAAAATGATTTCAAACTGCTCTTTGCATAGCTATATATTTCAATGGCTATGTCATTGATTCTTACAAAGAATGGTGTTAGTATAGCAAGTCGTCTTATCTGGAAAACATGAAAATTGCAAATCGATTAGTTAATTGGTTTTTAGAAGTTTTAAAAAATTTGTGAGTGCGATAATTTTGCTGGTACACGAAGTATTAGTGTGTATATGTGTGTGTATCTGTGTTGTGTGTGCGCACATACGTGTGTGTCTGTGTATATCTCCCATGTGTGCATATATATATATATATATATA
>NC_068981.1:14758662-14764801 GCF_001194135.2 Octopus bimaculoides
CGCATATATACAAGTATGTATATATAGATCGGTATACAAACTCATATATATATATATTTATATGGGTGTTTGTGAGTGTGTGATTGTGTGTGTATGTATGTATATGCATGTGTATGTGTTTTATATACATATTACTTTGTAACATCTAGGTTAGCGGGAAATTGTTTTGTCACCTACCAACTTATTCTTGAGTTGTTTTAGATAATTTGCAATACACAGTGAAATTCATTTAATTTCCGTTAAATAAGATTGAAAGGGTTCTTGCGCAGGAAGTAACTTCGTAAAATTTCATGTTGAGAAAATAATAACATAATATTACAAATGTAATACTTCAAGGAATCTTAAGATCAATTTTGGGCAAAACAATTCCCACTACAACCATAAATGTTATCTGTTGCCTCTAGTTTATTATATATGTTTCATTAGTTATTCAAAAATTGATTGAACGCTGCTAATAGGTAACAATATGTACGCAACATGCAATTTTTTTTTCTTTATAAGTTGTTATTTAACGAAAAGCCAATGTAACTTATTCTTACTCTGGACGCCTTTTTGTCAAACATGCATTGCTGAAAGAATGTGTAACAACGTAATGTTGAAAATCACCTCCACATTTTGTACTGATATTTTATTTTTCCTTCCACAGCTAACGTTATTTTTTTATGTTTTCATATACGATTAACTCTACTATTTTCTATTTAACTGAAGAATAATCACAAACGTGTATCGAAATCGTTATTCTCTAAGTACGTTAAACGTTAAAGTTATATTATTACTGCATCAATGATAATATATTTAGAAAAGCACACACTATTATTATGTCTGATGATCCAAGTGTGAATGTCTCCATAAAGCGTTAAGCAACACTTAACAAGCGATCGGTCTTAACTCTAACCTCGTTAAATATCACATTAACCATCATTGTTACATACAATGACTGTACAAATGTCGTGAGGTTGCTATGCAGATAAAACTATTGCAACCAAAGAGAAAGCATTGCTTCTTATCTCTCTCACTGAAATACGGTTTCTTTGCTATCACCAATTAGATTATTTAGATTCCATAATCTGATTATAAAAGAAGAATTAAGATATAAATTGTCACTGTATATTTAGTGATTCAGTTGACGCAGACTGAATCTGAAGAGATTGATACTGTTTACAGTTTTTGCTGTTATAAACCAGCAGGATTTCTGTTTTGTTTTTAAACATGTATTGTAATTGTAGAATTATTTTCAGTTTTCCTGTTTGCTCAGTGTAACGAATAATATACGTAGTCTAGTCCTATATTTAGGTTAATCCTATTTTCTGTATGCTATATCAGTGTTAAAGAATATGCGTAAGCTGGAAACAATCATTGTACATGTATCCTGCTTTTGTCAATATTTTGAGGTTACCAGGTTGAATTCATGCTTCTTGTTTGTATATATGGAATGGGTGACAAGAAGAACTATACCTGTGTTAATACTTCCTTTTATTGTTTACAAGTCGTAATTGTGGTATATACAATTCTTTGAGCATCACAACTATTGCAATAACATCAACAACAATAGCCAAAAATCCATAGTAACTACAATAACAAACTTTCTATCATAGTCCTATTAATAGATAGAACATGTCAATATTGATGCAATTCATTACAATGGCCTGTTTGAAATTAAGGGCCTCTTCCGTGTTTCTATTGTTTCATTGATTTATTACATATGTTGAGCTGCGGAAACTGTTTACCGTGATCTGTGACATCTGATGCTGCCTAATTTTCTTCTTTTCTTTCCACTTTCTACATTGCCCTCATGACTGTATAATCTTTCACGACCGGTAAAGACTTTGTTACTGATTAATCTCTATGTGTTCTAACACATCTTCACATGAGGTTTTTTTAATTCTGATTCTAGTATGCTACACATAATTGTAGAACGTATATCAATCAACGTCTCGTTTATTTAAAAGAGGTATGTTTTATTTTGGTAAACATGTGTAATATGTACACAAATATCAAAATACTAAATCACATCTATAGTTAATCATTAGAATTATTATTTGAAGTTTTATTTATGTTCAAAATTCCATGACGTTATTCCGTTTCTTATTTTCGCGGATATATAGGCATAAATTGCAAGAATATTTCCGAAATGTATTTTTCAATTATTATAATATGTCACCAATAAGATTAATACTAATTGGTATATACACACTTCGGTATACCACAACTCTTTCTCTTTCGGACTAAAAGGCTGATTCTACTTTGTGTAATTTTTCAGATTTGATTCAGAAATTACGTAGAAATATTCATTTACAATTCTTCAATATTTTTTTTCTTAAAATTATTGTTCAAATTCTATTCATGTTAATATAGTTGGCAGGGATGCTATCCTAAGATTGATTGCCAAGTATCTTCAGGTATGAAAAATATTTCAGAGGAAATTATTGTACTCTAGTATTGTATGATACGCTTCTGCAGGTCAATAATATGTGTTTCAATGCCAATATCCTTTAATATCTAAAGAAGCAAGTATATTATCTGTATATAAATATGCTAAGGTCGAATATGTGATATTGTCATGTATAAGGGAACTGCAAAGGGAGAGAGACAAAGAAAACAAGTGAGAGAGAGACAGAAAGAGAAAGAGAGGTGGTTAACAGTGAAAGTACGCAGAAAATGATTAGGATCCAGGTGAATAAGGCACTTAAATTGTAAGGCAGCGGGTCGGATCAAAATTGAAATGCATAAACAGCAACTATAGGGGAATCCAAACGTATTCTTCGGTCGGTGTCAAAACAAAAATATAAAATATAGCTGTACATTCACGTTAGAAACTAATACTTTTATTTGTATCGGATAAGTTAACCTAAGGAATCGCACCATCATTTCTCTTCCTTTAAACTTAGACATAAAGCTAATAGCACGTCATTATACATGAAGGTTTGGGAACGCAAAGATAATAATATTAAATTCACCATAATATGGAATATAATTTCTAGAGCTCAACGGCATTCGAATAGCTGATATGGGTGCGGACTGTGCTGTATGAAGCTGTATGAAATATATAAATATAGGAATAAGAGTAATTTAATTAATAATAAATTAGATCTGAAATGTTCATGCGTTCATAAAATTAATTGTGCTTTTTAATATTCTAAAAGCATTACTTAATCAGCTACCCCAAGTTTCTCTAATATGACAAAATCCATACTTTCGCTTCATTTCATATCTGAGTCTGTGTAGTAGAATTACCTACCTGGTTATCTAGTGTTATCACCTAATCTCCTAGTCCCAACATATTTTTCGTTTAGTTAATTGTACCTTGATTGGTTTCATATACCTTTTACAACTATTGTATGCTCTGGGCAATTGATACTAGAACTTGTCTATTATGTAACACATCACCCAACCCTATTGCCATATTACCATAGCTTTATTACTATATATCATTTTTTTTATTAATTACACTTAATAGTGTTTGGTGTTGGTATCTTATCATACCCATAGATTTCTAATTACTCCTATATTAACTTAGGTAGAGCTATATCTACATGCAGGTTCTATACCCGCTACGAGGTGACTGGTGGAGGCGCAATGGCCCAGTGGTTAGGGCAGCCGACTCACGGTCATACGATCGCGGTTTCGATTCCCAGACCGGGCGTTGTGAGTGTTTATTGAGCGAAAACACTTAAAGCTCCACGAGGCTCCGGCAGGGGATGGTGGCCAACCCTGCTGTACTCTTTCCCCACAACTTTCTCTCACTCTTACTTCCTGTTTCTGCTGTGCCTGTAATTCAAAGGGTCAGCCTTGTCACACTGTTTCACGCTGAATGTCCCCGAGAACTACGTTAAAGTTACACTTGTCTGTGGAGTGCTCAGCCACTTGCACGTTAATTTCACCAGCAGGCTGTTCCGTTGATCGGATCAACTGGAACCCTCGTCGTCGTAAGCGACGGAGTGCCAGTGCCAACAATGAGGTGACTAATAAGGATCTGGTTTATCTCGTTGCATTACATAATATGAAACCTTGTAATTCCTCATTGAAATATTATATATTTTTTAATATTACTGTAGTATGTTAATAATACTACTTTTGTTTTTTTTTTTACTTTTGCCATAACCAATGAGTACATTTATAATAATATTTTTCAGATACATCTTCATATATATAACGGTTTCTCTCTATGCCTGACTATTTATAATCTATAAGATATTAATTTTTCGTGTTTTATTCGTTTCCTATTTAATTATTTGTGACTTGTATATTATATTGCCCTACTGTTCAAGGATTATTTTAATATCAATAATCTTACACACCAAATATAAATTTCTCTTGCAACGCTACTGGAACGAGTAATAGTGTATTATTTCTTTAATCTTAATTCCATTGCATTATTTGTGGCATTTCTTTACTTACCATTAAAAATACCTTACCCCTAAATTATTATTATTGTATATTTTGCCGGGTTTATACAATTTTTACCAATTCCATTTTCACTCTTATCCAAATTACTTTATTACAACGCCCCTCATTTTATTACAACCCCCACTTTCTACTTTATTTTTTACCTAATATAGCTGCTTTTCTGGTTCGCGTACTCAGCTGCAGCAAACAGTGTTTAACAATGATATAATGGATCCATTGGTCAATAAACAAAACTCGTCAGAAACAGCTGCAATGATGTCAGGTAAGGCTATGCAAGATTATTTCCCTCTATACTCCCTATATCTCTTCCTTTCCCAAATAACGTCTTATATTGAACTCTACTATTTTCAACTATTTAACTCTCTCTGATGACGGGATGTCCTTCGCATCCTTGAAACAACAGGAAGACGACCTTTCTCTTTATCATCCTTCTCTACTCTACGTTTGCCCGACCCCACCTTGAGTACTGTTGCCCACTGTGATTCCCGCTTCGAAGCCACTCATTATGAAAGTAGAAGCACTCCAGAGCTTAATGACCAGAAAGATAGACGGTATGAGATGCATTTATTATTGGGGTCAAATAGAAAATACTCAATGTCTACACCATCTCCAAAGCCACCGGGAGCGCTACATCATTTGTGTTATGTGGAAAATATTCTATCAATATTGCACATCCAAGACTTAACTTCCGTGCTATCCACCCACTACAAAAATCGAATTTGGTACACATAACAACATTACGTCACAATTACTTTACCTCAGTAAAGTAGTTACTCTGCCAGCTCTCTTTAATACCATACCAAAATACGTCAAAACGCAATATGGTATTGTAATTATATCCAATGCATTGTATCTTATATAATATAGTGAAATAATACTGGAAAACAAATTTATGATTATATAAATTTAGAAAAAGTGTATGTATGTGCATGCAAACACTGGCAAACGTTTTCTGATTTTTCATTTCAGAGATTGTGTTTAGAAAATATGGTATGGTACGTTTCATCTAGGCAGGGCGAACATGTCTTGACTTGTGGTTTATAGGGAAGAGCATTATTTATAACTTTCCATCAGGTTTTATAGGTTTTATTATTCTCTTTAAGTTTCGAGATAAATTTACTAAGTCATGTGTTACAACATATATTAATATTTCGAAATGAGATATCATGGTTCGCGATACGACATTTCACGTACGACTCTCTTGGTCCAAGATAATAGAAATGTTTACATTTAAAAAAAATTTTAACAAAGCCTTCAAATATGTTATTTCAAGACCAGGAAATATACTTAATTTTTCCTGAAGATACCCGACAATATATGGTTTACAACATCTAAACAGGTTTGAATGTTGATGATTGAAACATGCTATTGGATTGTAACATGTGTAGGAAATTTTGGGGATGTTTGTTGGTTGATTTATTAATCCGGTTTCTTTTAGGTATCTCTTTATCTTTGCATTACATTTTCCATTGTGATACAAATAAAATGAACCAGGCATCTAGTATATTTTTTATTCTCCATATTCTTTTATTAAATTTTTATATATATATATATATAAATATACACAAGAATAAGGGCAGGGAATCGTCAATTAGTAATAGAATTAATAATTAACAATTTTGCCAAGTAGTTCAGCATGAAAAAACCTTTATCGGTAAAACCATTTATCATCATAAATATACAGGGATTAGCTTGAGTTGCTTCTCCAACATACTGAAAATTTAGAAATAGC
>NC_068981.1:14765307-14766468 GCF_001194135.2 Octopus bimaculoides
ATATATATATATATATATATATATATATACATATATATACACTTACGGTTATATGGGTGTGTGTATATGTATATATACACAGATGTAAATATGGAGAGAGAGAGAGATATAGAGAGACACGTTAAGTTGCTGAGATCATTGCGTCAACGTATGTATTTAGCCTCGAAGATATACGGGCGGATAGACGGCTGAAGGATGGATGTATAGATATATTAATAGATAATAAAATTAAATTTCCTTAGCTAATAGCTGTGGATGTTGCACACTTATGTTTACGTGTTCTCATCCAAAGTCTGTGGCCATGCCATGAGACTGCCATTGTTCATTTTCTATATGTTATTATGCTAATGCTTCACTTTATCGTTTATGTTAACTGATACATACATCTACCGAAGAAGTAACTATCATAGATAAATAAATAGACATGCCAGCATGTATGCGTAAATGCATTCATGGATTCATGCATGTGTGCAAGTATGTATGGGGTAGGTAGGTAGGTAGGTAGGTAGGTAGGTAGGTAGGTATCTAGGCAGGTAGGTAGGTAGGTAGGTAGGTAGGTAGGTAGGAAGAGAGCTAAGAAGGCTAGTACATTGTTAAGTTGGTAGGTCGGTAAATCTGCAGATATGTCAGTAAGTATACAAATAGATATATAGATAGACAGCCACGAGATTTGTGGCATATTCTGCTGCCTTAGCATATAGTTCAGCACGTGAATGTAGTTATGTAGGATATCACTTTGTGTTCATTGGAGATCTGTTTAGTTGATCGTGTTCTTATTTTATCGTAAGGAGCACTCCGTCGGTTACGACGACGAGGGTCCCAGCTGATACGATCAACAGAACAGCCTGCTTGGGAAATTAGCGTGCAAGTGACTGAGCAATCTACAGACACGTGTACCCCTAAAGTAGTTCTCATGGAGACTCAGCGTGACACCTAGCGTTACAAGGCCGGCCCTTTGAAATATAGGTGCTACTCATTTTTCCCAGCTGTGTGGACTGTAACATAGTAACATTGTGCAGAATATATAAAATTTTAATTTTTATTTGTTCTTTTTTTTTTTGCTCGTTTCGTGTCAATGTACGTTTATGACTTACCATTATATGGAGTAAGATTTAGGAGGTAAGCTCTCGTACGGTCTTGCATACATATTTCTCAGCTAGT
>NC_068981.1:14767050-14774440 GCF_001194135.2 Octopus bimaculoides
TGTGTGCATCATATTCCGGGATAATAATTTTCTTTGCCAAATAAATACGCGTACTATATATTCTTCATTTCAAAGTTATTATGTTTTTTTTTTTATTTTTTGTGCCCTTTGTCTTAAACTTTTCGCCGCACATAATGTAACCTCTTCAGCGTCTCTCCATTCCATAAGTCTCCATCCCTTGTATCTCCACCTGTTCTAAAAAGATAGAATGGGCTAAACAGAACAAGAAGAGTCATGTATGATGGAGAGTCGATGAAGAGGTCACAGCATGTGTGAAGAGATTCCGGTAAACATTTCCAGTCAATTCTCTAGTCTAAAGTACTCCATGTAGAATATATGTTTAGATCGCTTATTTTCACATTGTGATATCAAAATAAATTGTACTGTACACATAACTGAAGATGACAGATTCCCTTTTCAAACGAACTCTCTGTGTGGTCAGTACCTCATTACAATACATTTATCTATTCTTTTTCACATAATTATTCACTAGTAAATGTTAATATTTTTCATCTCAAATAACATTTTGCATTTCTTCATTGAACAAAGACTGAGTGAGTTTTGACTCGTATTCTTATTTACGTTCCCTTTATCTTGTCTTTTAAGATATTGCCGACGAGCACTTTTTGTCGGCGTTTCTCCCCTAATGTGCTTTAGAATTTTGCCTTTTCTTTTAGCATTTTCTCTGTTATTTTTTTTTCTCTTTATCTAAATTAACTTCACCAAGTGCAGCTCCTTGTTTGTAGTCTATGAATTTCTTAAGTGTAAAGAAAAATAATGATTATTGCAGACTTCTAAGCAAGTCGTGTAGATGTGCGTCTTGAACATGCTCTTCGTTTTTTTGTTCGCTTCCCTTTTGAAATATAGGTCTCGACAATGTTTACTGTAACGGGTCTCTATCATAATATCGTTTTCTGTCTCCTGTCTGTACCATATTTTATATATACATATTTTACATTTCATACTTTTACATAAAAAAATTATTTGACATAACTTCAATTAAAATGATTGCAAATCAGATCGCTGACACATTTAAAACAATGATGTTATTTTCGAAAGGTTTTTGCTAGTGTAATTTGATTGTTTTTCTTTTTCTGCTCACTTCTACACATATTCTATGATAATGAGCCATACTACATTCCAAAGTGTATCCCTAGAGACACAGCAAAATACCAATGCTG
The DNA here is from genome assembly GCF_001194135.2 of Octopus bimaculoides. Taxonomy (NCBI): domain Eukaryota; kingdom Metazoa; phylum Mollusca; class Cephalopoda; order Octopoda; family Octopodidae; genus Octopus; species Octopus bimaculoides. The sequence goes on from NC_068981.1 coordinate 14,768,232, forward strand.
TTCTAAATTTCTCCGGTCTCACAATTCCAAACCTCAAAATAAAAGAGAAGCGGTACACATATGAACATTCAATATTTCAGTGAGAAAACGGAAATAAAACCGGACAAATCTGAAAACGCTTTAATACAAGCATCACAATGTTCTGCTGCATAGAAATATTCAATAAGTATGATGCTGAACAGAAGGGAACAACGAAATACACTGAATATGGCTGAGTGACATATACATCGCTCAGACCCCTGAACTATAATCAATGCAATATGTTGAGTATTTTATTTTGTCTTTTTTTTTGTTTAGTCATTCGAAATGCATTAAATGTTTTACAAATATTCTTGTTACGTTGCAACAGAATTTTAGAATATTTTACATGATTCTAGTTAAAATAATGAAATAATAAAAATAATGAAAAAAGTTGAGCCATACTTTTGTGAGATTGAAAACTAGAGAAAAACATTAATAACTAACTTCTTCAACAGCCACCTGTCATTCACTGGTCCCCAACCACATTACTGTCTTTAGAGGCATTCTTGTTGAATGCCAGGCTTATTATATGTATGATACTGCTTAAAAGATGTCTAGTGTTACGGTCTATAGAACCTTTACAGTTACGGTCTGCTATTTTCCATTCCGATGCTACAAAACTATATATTATGGCTGGCACTGTAAATGTGTTAATGGTATTTTTTCTAATTACATGACTTTAGTATTGTTTTTTTCTTTCTCACAAACTATTAATTTCTCGTTTATATTTGTATAGCTTTCACATTCATACACTATTTTACTTTCCTCTATGCTAAAGTATTTCAGAGAGCAGAAACGTTAAGCTCTTGTATTATCTCTATGGAATTCCAAATCATCTGTCCGAACAGCAAGTCTGCTTCATTGTATTGCGATTTTCCAGTCCAAAAGATATTTGAATGTCTCTGCTAAATTGCCTGACATTACAGCGTTGAGTCTCTACTAATGAATGATGATAGGTCAATCATGAAGAGATGTAAAATGAGCCTGGTCATACTTCTCTTCATATAGTAACATAAATTGGATATCTTTAGTGATATGACCTACAGAGAACTAACCTAAACGAAAGTAAGGGCAATATATACAAACATGTATCAGTGTCTCAGTATATATCGGTATGAGAATGTAGTTTACAATTATACCTTCGATTGTGACTACAAGAACTGTATATAATGTTTTCGGTGGTAGCTGACGGAAATCCATAATGATATCCAAAATCTGTGTACTTCCATCATCTTGATAAAAAATACATCCGAACCTAAATAAATGACATTCATATAATCAATCAAGGTATGAATTACATTATAGTTTAGTTTCTAGTCTCATCGTTCTATACGACCATGCTGATAATAGGCTGCTAATTATACCACATCCCCTTGATATACATTTATTCTATTCTTAGGAATTTTTCGCATGAAGTTTTTAAATTTAAAAAAAAAATCTGGATTTTAGGGTGAAGAGCTGTTTAAAGCTCATGAGTAGCAAATGGTGACGTAGTAACAATATTGGTTACCTTCTGCTCATTTTTCCTTTTTAACAAATATTTGCTACAATTAGTAATACTTGGTCAGGAATATCCAATAATAATTTGTTAACTTTTTGTTTATTAGTACTATCTTTTACAAGAATTTACCCATAAGTTTTATCGTTTACTTGCTTTAGTCATTGACGTGCGGCCGTACTGGAGCACCGCATGAGAAATATTTGGTCGAACAAATCGACTCCAGCACGTATTTGTTTTAAAAATACGTTCTTTGACTTTTGCTGAACTGCTAGTTTACGGGGATATAAACTCAAAAGCTGATTGTCAAGCAGTGGTGGGGTAAAAGCAGTATTTTTCACCAGTTTCGAAATCAGTCGATGTTTCCAATGGTTTTCTTTTTCAAGCTGACAGGGTGATACAGGTTCTTTAACCCTCGACGACGGAGTAATAGGACACTGACGAAAAGTGATCAAATCTGAAATCAGCATTGATATGACTCAATCTTGCTTATCGTAGGGAAGGAGTATGTTTCCCTTCACAGCGGTTAGAAAAATGGTATATTATCTTCTGGTTACTTGTAGTGTTTACAATAAAGTATTATACACCATTATTGTTTATGATCCCTCAGAAATAGTGCATGTGGCAGGATATTTTGTTTCAAGTTTGCCGTATTTTTCCTGTAATGCTTTTGCGATATGTATGTTGACTTCTTATTTGAATTATCAATTCTTTAAAGTCAGTGTTTATGCGCGCCTAGTTTATAAGTATAGTTTTTTTTAAGGGAAAATGTTGTTTCTGTCGGTTTGGATGCAGATTGTGTTGTGTCTACGTTGTTTATGGTGGTATTGATGATTGTACTCTTCATACCTCCCAGGTTATTACGAGGGCAATTTCGTTCTTTTTTTCCTTCCCCCCGATTCACTCTTATCATTAGAACAAGTCTGCACTTTTCCTTCTTGTCTTTGTTGAAGTACATATCTTGGACATCTGCAATGCGAGAGGCATGTCTTGTTGTGTTTCATTGGGGATAACGAAATTTTGCTGATGGTTGTGAATTTTTTCTCTTGTTGGTCCTATTGAGATTGGTCCTATTGGTCCTTTTGAGATTCTCGGTCTATTTTCGATGCCGCTTATATTTCTGTTCTTGGTGCTTCTGTTATTGCTGTTAAAGTTGGTGATATTTCTCGTTACTTTGGCATTATAGCTAATATTGCAGTCATGGTTTCGAAAGTAGGAAGGAATTCTGTGCATCTGCTGTGGGCTGAAGGCTTTCAAGTGCTTGTCATTGTCACATATATGAATCTAAGAATTCTGCACTCTCCATGATATGGAATCCTGTACTATTCAGCATTAGAATTCGATAAGGGTTATTTTACAGGATTTATTGTTTGAATGTTAGTAGGACTTCATGTCCTTTACGAATCAGTTATGCCGATATTTCTTAACATGCAGGAGAATCACTTCGCTCTAAGTGTACTCATGATATGCCCTAAAAGTTGTCTAAATCTGGCGGCACATCTAATATCTTCAACCTCAGCAACCATTTTCGAGATGTGTGGAAAAGAGGAATTTTACGCGGGCCTCGTAAATAATTGTAATTTTTAGCAACTGCCTTCCAACTTGGGTATATGTAGTTATTTCTAGATATTAACTTTTGATTGACACGCCTTAGTAAATTATCATTCGTCTTGCTAACATTCTTTCTAAGTTTTAAGAGTATCTTTACTTTTGGTTTGTGTAGCAGATCTTCATAAGATTTTTATTTATACTTTTATTCTTATTCTGTCACAAAATACTGGAATCTGTTTATTGCTGGTGTTACGAAAAGTTTCATTTCTTTGGAAACTGTGCTGCTCAAGATGTTGATCATCGCATTAGAACTTGCGATTGCGGTAGGGATATTATATTTAGCGAACCTAGTATTGGTCGTAGTTAAATATCTTTCTTACAGAAAATACTTTCTGCATCCCTGGTTATCAATCTTACTAGGAGATTTGTTTTAGAAAAAAAACCAATGATGAACCTGGTAGTTATAATTACGAGCGAGTGACAGGACGAATCTAATCGATAACAACTGAACGAAGAATGCTACGAATCTGAGGGAAGCATATGCAAATGATACGGCCATTGACAGATTTGTATGTGAAGATTTGGGAGATGAAAAAAAGGAAATATACTGATACGAGTAAACAAAAATCTAAATATTTCAAAAGTCGTAGAGGTATTAAATTTGAGATCAAGTAAAAGCAACACTGTTGGCTGTAACACAAATGCAAAACTGTTTGCATCCAATTCAAAGTAAGAAGTACATTGTTATAAATTTTTAAAAGTAAAGGATAAAAATATCGAATATTTTCATAATATAGGGGCATGCGTGACTTCAGTTGCAAGAAGCTGCTTGCTTCCCAACCACATGGTTCATGGTTCAGGGTTCTACTATAGTCTCGGGCCGACTAAAGCTTTGTGAGTGGATTTGGTAAATTGGAGTTGATAGCAGCCCGTTGCATATATATATATATATATATATATATATATATATATATATATATATATATATATAGAAGAAGAAGAAGAAGAAGAAGAAGAAGAAGAAGAAGAAGAAGAAGAAGAAGAAGAAGAAGAAGAAGAAGTAGAAGAAGAAGAAGAAGAAGAAGAAGAAGAAGAAGAAGAAGAAGAAGAAGAAGAAGAAGAATAAGAAGAAGAAGAAGAAGAAGAAGAAGAAGAAGAAGAAGAAGAAGAAGAAGAATGAGGAAAAGAAGGGAGAATGAGAAGGGAATGCTGCTGGTATGATAGTAGTAGGATGTTAAATGGTCAAGTGACCTAAAAGTGATTCGTTATGGATTACAGCAATGATTCGGACTGTTTTTTAATGAATTTCTTGAGTGTATTATTTTTATTATGTGCATGTGTGTTTGTGTTATTCTAAGGCTGTGGTGGATATATCGTTTGTTGTAGATGCGTTCAAAAGCGGTCTGTATTTTTAATAAACAGAGTGTCTTTACAAATTCGCTGGCTACAGGTTGTATCGTCCCTGAATTGGTAGAGGGGGAAAATTCAGAATCTTGTATTTTTGTTACAATCACAATTGTCGGTGTGTTGGCTGAATGCTATTTTTCTGTTTTGGGAATTTTTCAGCCGACACATCGACATTTGCGCTAATAACAAAAATCCATGGCCGCAGTCAAAATCCAAGCTTCGAATATTTCCCCTCTACCAATTCAGGGACGATATAACCTGTAGCCAATGAATTAGCAAAGAGATTCTCTTTATTACAAAATACATACACCTTGTGAACACATCTACAATAAACGACGATTCCACCACGACCTTAGAATAACACAAACACACACGCAAATATTAAAAGGATACGCTCAAGAGATTCACAAGAATTCATTAAAAAACAGTCCCAATCACTGTTATAATACGAATGTATTGCGTTTTTAAATTTTGGAATCTAGTTTTTTTCGAGAATTCTATTCTTGAATGATTTTGGAATCTTTTTTTTTTTTCTCTAGTTAATTTTAGTTAATTTTTGTTTATTTTCAGATCGTTAAAATGTAATGTCAAGTTAAGAGAAACGGGTAATTTTGACACACATTTCCTTTTGCTTTTACTCAAGGTTCTAAGGCCACAAAATCTGCTCCCGACATGTGCGCAGTGTATGGAGAGAGTGCCATAGCTGAAAGAACCGCTCGCGATTGTTATGCCAATTCCAAAGATGGAAATTTTGACCTCAAAAGCGCACCTGTTCTGGTCGTCCAGTTGAGTTCGAAGAAGAGCGATTAAACTAACTTTTGCACGAAAATTCTCATCAAAAGACGATACAATTGGCAGAGAAAATGGAATGCTCCCACACTGCTATAGAGAAGCATCTTCACTCAATGGGAAAGGTTAGGAAGTATGGAGCATGAGTTCCGAATGCTTTAAAGGATACCAACAAAAAATCAATGAACCACAACCTCCGCTTGTTTGTTTGCTCGTCACCGCTCACCTCATGGACACAAGCAACGATTTCTTTACCGAATCGTTACTGGTGACGAAAAATGGTGCATGTACATCAATATGAAGCAGCGTAAGGAATGGTTTAGTCCCTGTAAACAAGCGACACCGTGCGTGAAACAAGATCTTCATCAGCGTAAAACGATGTTGTGCGTATGGTGGGACTGGGAAGGGAATATCCATTACGAATTGCTTGAACGGAGCCAAACGCGGAACTCTATGTTCAACAGAGGGAACGACTCACCACGGCTATTCAAGAGGAAAGACCTAATTGTCAGCACGGAGTTCTTCTGCTGCACGACAACACCCGCCCACATATCACCAATATGACCAAGGAGGACATTCAAACTCATGCCAGGGAAATGCTGCCACACCCACTGCACTCTCCTGATTTGGCACCAAGAGATTTCCACCACTTTCGATCTCTATCCAACGCTATGCGCGGAGTTTCGTTCAACACTGATGCAGAATTGAGAGCTTGGTTGGATAAATCGTTTGAGTCGAAATCGGGTGATTGCAACCAACGAGGTATTGAAAATCTTGTTGAACATTGGGAATAAGTTGTAAACAACAAGTGTGAATGCATTATTGACTAATTAGTTGTTATTTTTTGTTAAACCTTTAAAAAAATTTTATTTTAAAAATGGCGGGAACTTAGTTTCAGACTCAACATATATATGTGTGTGTGTGTGTGTGTGTGTGTGTGTGT
>NC_068981.1:14774508-14782267 GCF_001194135.2 Octopus bimaculoides
CGTGTGTGTGTGTGTCTGTGTGTGTGTGTGTGTGTGTATGTGTGTTTGTGTTTCTCCCCCCTACCATCGCTTGACAACCGATTTTGGTGTGTTTACGTATCGTAACTTAGTGGTTCAACAAAATAGACGACAGAATAATTACCAGGCGGACAAAGAGTAAGTGCTGGAGATGATTTCTGCGACTAAAGGCGATGCCCCAGCATGGTCGCAATCAAATGATTGAAACAAGTAAGATATAACCACAGTAACGACATAGAAAATACCAAATGCGCTCTACTTATAATGACTGTTGACAACCCGAATCAGTAAAACTACATTTAATATCAAACTGGAAACAGCTGCCATTACTGGAAGATAAATTCAAATATATTAAAGTTGCCTCTGATTTATTAGATTGATATATTACAGCACAGAAGTTGTGCGTATGCATTCATAAATTTTATATAACAGTCCTGAAGGGGACGATCGGGCTGAATCTATAACAAGCCGAGCAAAAGACTTAGTAGTATTTCGTCCGTCTTTAAACTCTGATTTCAAATTCGCCCGAAGTCGATTTTGCCTTTCATCATTTCGGGATCAAAAAAATAAATGTACCAGTTGACCGCTAGGATCGTTGTAATCGACTTATCCCCCGTCCTGAAAGTGCTGACCATGCGCCAAAATGTGAATCTATACGAACAATGTGGAAGGTGACGTGCTGGCAGAATCGGTAACACGCCAGACAAGCTGCTTAGCAGCACTTCGTCCATCTTTACGATCTGAACTTAAATTCACCGAGGTCGGCTTTGCTTTTCATACCTGTAGGGGTTTGTAAAATAAGTAACAGTCGAGCACTGGAGTTGATGTAATCAACTTACCCCCACACACACCAAAATTGCTGAATTTGAGAAAAAATCTAAAACCGATATTAATAGTCCTGCTTAAATAACTGACTTAAAACGATCGCAATTTCTGAAATGTGAGAATAAATATAGTTTATTGCACAACAGAACTTACGCATTTTCAAGAAATATTTATTTTATTAAATTTATATATAAGAAGAAACGAATTTGCCACTAAAGAAAGAAATTTTGATTTCAGTTTCAATATCGAAATATAGTGGAGTTACCCAGCTGGTTTTATGGTCAGATTTTCAGTCGTTTTCTTGCATCTATTTATAAAGATATAAAATCAACATGAGTTAGGAAATATTATTTTGAAAGTATAGGTAGAAAATAACATAAACCACAATGTAAAGTTTTAAATAAATAATAGTTTGTGATAAATAATCTAAGTTTGGAAAATGTTAAAGTTGTTAAAGTAGATACTAAAATCTGGTAGTGTTAATTTAACAGTGTCTGTCTCTCTAATCAACGTCAGATTGACTACTAAAAATTATTTAATGTTACACCCGGAGCGTCATATAATCGATAACTTTTCAGATTCAATTTTCTATAAAACTTTGATTTAGATGCTCTGTAGAATAAAAGTAGAATTATAGAGAATGTCTGACAGTAGTGAAATGGTTTGCAGATATGATAAACATCAGATATGATAAATGTAAAGTATTATACACACAATTAATACAGACGTATTACATATTATGTGTAAGTTGACATAATGCAGTGCTTTTTTTTTTCTTAATTCATGATAAATATCAACTGACGAATAAAATTAAGAAAATGAAAATATTACTGTAAGCTTCATGTTTCAAAATATGAAATTTCTTCCACACATAATATAATATTAAAAACCATCCTTCTCTTTTTACATTTTCTCTTTTGCATACGAAATTGCTGTATATAAGCGCTTATGTAAATTTATTGGTGATTCTTATCGAAGAAATGATTTTTATTAACGTTGCTATTGTCCTCGAAATGAAACAGTCATGAACAGAACAAAATCTGTTTTCTTATCCTTTGAGACGTTGTGCATTGGATGTAAGTAAAAATCAATACTTTAGGTTATATAGAGTCATTTCTTTTGCTCAAGTCTATTTGATGCTTCATTCGAAAACTAAAACTCGATCAGTTTGTTAAAGTATAATGGCTGTTAGAAAACACTTCATTGATATAAATGGCTCTTTGATAGTATAACATTGACTTTAAGGGAAGAACATATATTTTTTGTCTGATTTGTCTTAACAGCTTTCAAACTTCAGTAAGCTTTCAAAAAGAAAAAAAAATGCGTATTAATTTTCAAATGGTTGCTCCGGCATGCTGGAAGATATTCTTTTTATATTGCCAGCGAAGTGTTTAAGAAATATTGACTCGTACAACTTCAAAGAACTGTTCATGTAGTGGAAATATGACAACTAGCTTCTTCATCGACTCCTTTACTATATAACTTTCTCGTTCACATCACATATTTTTAATGAAACTAATTTAGTTATAGCTTAATAGTCTGCTGTTATTTAGATCAAAATCAACGCTTTTGAAACACGCATTGTCGAGAAGTTATAGAGAGGGCCACATTGTCCAATATTCTTATTTTTGAGATAATGATTAGATAGGTTACGATGTGATGTAGTTTGGCTGTTATTTCAAAGTTGAATTGCTGCATAGATGTTCACTCGCTAGCTATACTTAATTCTAGTGTTCAAATCTTGCGGAGGATGTGTATGTTGTCTTCGTTTCGGGGTTGATAAAATAAGTACTATCTCTTACTGAGTTCCATGTAATCGACTAAACACTCCAATGCCAACATTAGTTGCCTTTACTTACAGTAGTAAACATCATAAATTTATGTATATTGACAGCGAGATCGAAGATTCGAACAAGCGGCAAAGAAATTCCTCGTGATTTCTTTTCTTTCCGTCAGCTTATGTTAGAAGATAACATGTTACCAAGACCAAGCTTGTCTTTCAAACATTCGATGGATTGTAACACCTAATTCTCTTCACTTAAAACATCTGACAGTGTGTCTCAATTCAGAACACATTATACAGGGTGGTGGATTGGCAGCATGGTTACTGTATCAAATAAAATGATTTGTGCTGTTTGTAGTTTGGTTATTCATAATTTGATTTCAAATGGTGTCTTGGTTGGTCGACTTAACATTTCCGATGTCGATAAAATAATGTAGAAGTCAACTACAAGGGTCTACAGCAGTGTTTCTCGACATTATACCCTTGCGTAATAACTAAAATAAAATACATGTCGCAAGGGACACCTGCGCAAAAACAAAATATATACCATACCTTTCTCATATTTTGTCATCGTAGTTCACGTGGTAAATATCATATATATATATATATGTGTGTGTGCGTGTGTGTGTATATAACGATCATCAAATTAGCATTAGCTAATTAGTCTTTCTCGTGGCACACCTAAGAACCTTTTGCAGAACACTAGGGTTCCGGAGAACTCCGATTTAGAAACGCTACAACATCAACTAAAATTATATCGTAAATATCTTGCCTCGCTAGAGTCAATTACCAAAAAATATTCTGAGATCTGTTATTTGTGGAATCATTAGAATACCTGAGAAAACGCCCTTCCATTGCGTTGTCAATTCAAATCTCACCACAATTTTTTTTGCCCATTATTCTGGACTGATGCAGTTATGTACAACTCAGATACTGATATTGATTTAATTGGCTAACACCATTTTTGAAATTTTAGGTCCACGTTCTAATATTTGAATCAATTTAGTTATGGGAGTGAGGTATAGAGTTTTTACATGAAATGTGCATTTATGGGTTTGCTATAAAAGATATTATGTTAGATTTAAACTTTGTCCGTTATATCTATTTTACTGCCTTTCTAGTTTTAGCAAGATATATGTGTAAAAATACTTTTAATGATGAGGGATATTTAAGAGGTACTTAATGGATCCACCTGGAAGCGTTTTGCAGATAGAAATCTTTGTAATGCGGACTGCAATTCCTTTACTCTGTCAGGGCTAATCACCGACTAAACAACAGAACAATGACAAGTGTACAGAGGTAAATATGATAGTACTAAGTGTACTTCTTGAAAATGGAAAAACACACCGCTACACAATTTTTCGATGGATATCAGGGAGTAATTTATGATCTTCACCGACGAGGTTGCAGGGTATATTTGAAACAATAGATGTGTGTGTCTTTGATAAGCACCCGATGGAAACATTTAAGATATTCAAGATAGAAACTTATTGTCAGATCTCAGGCAACGCTATATTATAAATATCACCTTTAGTAATATCAACACAATTTACTATAACGCTTCATCCTTATTAATGGAAACGTTTCCATTAATAGTTGGACATTTCCATTAATAAATACATCAAGCAAATAATAAACAATATACATCAACAGAAACCCAAACGAATATTCAATATGTCATACTTCCCAATATGTTTAATCGCGCTGCACAATGATATTTTCAGATAAAAGGGACTTGCAGAAAACATGAAATCTATACAATATCAACAGAGAAAACAACGCAGATAAACATTAACCCGTTCCTTCAATCTTAAATTATGAATGTAGAATCCAGTAATGTTCCGGATGTCACTGGCATTCATAAACAAGTATTCCTCAAAACCTTTGTGCCCTGGAAAGATAGATAAAACTTTGCCTCTTCAGGTACGAATTACCCCGGATAGGTAAAACTCAATAGCAAACAAAAACCGACAACCATGTAAATCTTAACAGCTAAATTTTGCTAAATCATATTCACATTCTGCCCACTCAATAGATGTGTCTAAAGTACACCGTCAACAAATAGAAGCATTAAAAGAGAGAGGATCAAAGAAGGAGAGAGAGCGTCTACATGCGCGTATTATGTTCATAGTCAGCCTTAAGCAATTTATTGCATAATGCATTCTATAACAAAATTTCATTTGTTGCATAAACATTGAAGCGTTGAAAATATAATGTTATGTGTAGACTACTGTAGTTGTCAAAACAAGCCTTGTTGTCATTGAGCTACACAGGTACTATCAAGCAATATTTCACACTCAAGTAAGACATGGATGCTCTAAGAAAAAAAGCGTGAAATAACGAGAAAAATAGAAAAAACAAGAAAAAGGAACGAGAAAATGAAAGGTTACAGATAAGGGGAATAAAAGATAAGTCTCTTCAGTCTGTTAGAAAGAGAATTAACAATGAACAAATATTGGTAAGTTTAAACCGGTGGTGAAAAGCTAAATTAATTAATGCTATATGCCAAATTCGGAGAGGGGACTGTTCTCTAATTGGATACTAGAAACTATGCAAGATACTTGCATCTTGTGATGATTTCCGATCTCGAGTTGAGGAGACACGATTCAGAAAATAGTAATATTAGTATGTACGGACTCATTTGCAAAGTATCATTCTCATTCATCGTGAAAATACTTATTAAATTGCAAATTGCAATCCGCAGGATATATCCGGTTATATATGAGAGAGGAGATAATTACTGCATTTCTCACAAGGTGAAAAGTTGAAACATTTATCATAATAATAATAATAATAATGATAATAATAATAATAATAATAATAATAATAATAATAATAATAACAATGAACAAAAAATTATATCATCATTATTATTGTTATTACTATTATTATCGATGTCAATTTTATTGTTTTTGCTAACGTTATGATTAATATTTAGGTTCGATCTTCTTCCCGGTTGGATTTATGCAGGTAGGAGTTTACTACCTGTATCCTTAAGTATCCACAGGTTTTCGGAACTTTTTACAGAGTTTTGAACCCTCCTGATAATCATTGCTGTCCCCAAGATACAAATTTTCTATAAGAGCTCTATGATTCCAATTTTCTTCAGCCATTTTTCTATATCTTTCTTTGCTGTTCCCAACGCACGAACTATTGTAGGCACGTTCATAACTGTTTTCATACTCGAAATTCTTCGAATTTCATATTTTGAGGTATGGAATTTCTTTTATTTTCTCGGAGCGGGGGACCTCTTTCAGTTGTTATAGTAGTTCACATTTGTTCAGGTGCAGTGTTCGTTGTTTTGATAGACCCTTTTCTGGGGTTGTTCCTTCGCAGACCATATTACCTTCCAAAATTCTTCTTCTTCTTCTTCTTCTTCTTCTTCTTCTTCTTCTTCTTCTTCTTCTTCTTCTTCTTCTTCTTCTTCTTCTTCTTCTTCTTCTTCTATTAGTGCTGCATGGGTCTCTATTTTATTTTTGCCAAGTTCTTGGTAGAATGTTTTGTGGTTGAAGTTGAACTGTTAGCTTTGTTCAAAGAAACGTTAGTGTTTCTCATGCCGGCGGATTCGTTGTGCTTTGGTGAGGATATCTTGCTTAGCGGTCCTCTTACCTCAGGTATACCTCCTTCTTTAATTTTGTATTTACATAGAAGTTTTCTTCTCTTTTTGTTCCTTAGTAGTGTTGATTGTCTACTAGTGTGAATAAGGATTGACAGATCTGTTCACTTATTTTCTATTTTTGCCAATATATTTATCCACAGTGGTTGTTTGGGTGGTGAGACTCTAGTTTGAATGGGCTTTGGTGGGTACTACTGCCCTGGTGCAGTACCACTGCCTGGTACTGCACCAGGGCATTGGTACTGCATCACGACATTGGTAATGCTTGTCAGTTGTTTGACCTTAACCAGTTGAGCATGTTCCTTGGTGGCTGACATTATGTGCATCATTGATTTCTAGCAGAAGTAGTGGTGCAGCATCATTGCCCTCTGTTGAGAGGAATTTTGGGGGGATGTTGATAATTCACCTTTGAAAACATGGGTGTTTCGTGCAACATATCTAAATAACCCTTATTCAGGGATCTTTTGAGCGGGATGGGCTACTCGACCCGGAGAAAATTCTAACTGGGCCCCACCTGCGAGGTCATGTGTTGTTTATCTTGATTTGAGATCACAATGTCGCGCACATATGCTCTTGATGCAGGTTGTTGGTGAACCCTTATCAGACGGGTAGTCGTGATGGGTATACTGGGCTTCGTATATTTTACCCAAGTGTCGCTTTGTTGGCATGCACTGCTCTATCACTCAATAATAATAACAATAATCATAGCAGAGTAAAAGGAAAAAGGAAAAAAAGTACACAAAGGACATGACAAAGAATTACACAAGTAGGGACTACACTATCGACTCCATGTAGACAATAGAAATTGCTGGAAGAAATAGATAGCATTGGCTGAAGAAAGGAACACTAAAAAAAAGAACGAGAGCACTATACTGGCAGTGCAAGACCAAGCTTTGGCCACGATCTGGAGGGAATTGGTGTTGCATGCCTCTTTGACCCATCAATAGTGAAGAAGGAAAACGAAAGTAGATAAATACAACCCTCTTAAGTACGAAATAGCCCGGATGCGGAAAATGAAGTAGGTGAAGATAGTGCCAATTATTGTTGGGTCCTCGTGAACAGCATCAGGGGGCATAAATGGGAGTATAAAGAAAATTGGAATAGGGTGCCCAGTGGGACTGTTGCAAAATGTTTTCCTCTTAGACACGGCCAAAATAATCAGGAGACTATTATATAACTGACGAGAACAGATAGCATGGTACCGTAGGATGCAGGTATTAAGCCCACTATGGACGGAAAACACCAGGAGCTCCAACAAAATCTGTGCGAGAAAGAAAGTTAATAATAATAATAATAATAATAATAATAATAATAATAATAATAATAATAATAATAATAATAGCCACAATTGGCCTAGACACCTATATGAAAAACTCTGAGGACTGGATGCTAAAACTTGTCTTAAAATATGAAAGCAAGAAAGCATCTTACTCAGTAACCAAAACAGGCAAAGGAATATCTAAGTGAATTCCAATTGCAACAAATTCAAGAATTAGACGAACTAGAAACACCTACAG
>NC_068981.1:14785404-14787423 GCF_001194135.2 Octopus bimaculoides
TATATATATATATATATATATATATATATATATATATATATATTTGTATGTATATAGATATATGTACATTTCTACAAACACCTTAATATGTGTGTATGTGTGTGCTTATGCGTAGAACGTTTGTATGTATTTACAGTAAATCTATCAAATTTGGCACGCAGCTCTGTAAAAGTGAAACGTTAAGACTTTCGCTTACTTGTCCACTGATAAGGCAGTCAGAATTACCATACATTCTTGGAATCGATTCAAGTCTTGTTTTGCTGCTTCAGTTTTGAATTTCATTATACGAAAGAATGATCCATTTATTTCTTATTGTCAGTTATTTAAAGCAGCTATAAATTTATTCATATTGATTATAACGTAGCTGCAACAACGGTGCACCAGAGCATTTACAACAGAACACAAATCTCGAAAGAAATTTCCAGTCTTTTATAGACAAAAACTTCAGAAAATACATTATGTATGTTCTTTTTGATTTTCACTCGGCCACTGCAAAACTTCCGCTTAATGTTATTTCTTTTTAAAAGGAGAATCACGTCTTTGTACATGGAAACTTTTATTTCGGTACATTCAGATATTCTGTATTTTAAGGTATGTAAAACATGAGGAATAGGCACGTTATGACATATACTTATTACAAAATTCAGTGTTTCGGACATCTTACTGTAAGCTTACGTATACAACATGTTATCAAAGCAAAAAGAGGAGGTCATGTGCTCAGTTGTTCTGAATTGATTTCCTACTGAAACCATATCTTCAGCATAGCTGAGGATGTCAGACTACAACTCAAGTCTTCTGAAACTGAAAATTATTGTGTACATATATAATAGAATGGAAATATTGGTCGCAAAAAAAGAGCAAACGTTTAGAATAGAAAGCTGTTGAAACCAATTTATATTTCAACTATTTTCAAACGAAACAAATTGATACAAAGGGCATCAAATGACAGGGAATGAATTTAAAAGCATAAATAAATTCATACCTAGGAACATCAAGAGAGAACAACACGATACAAACATTGGTTCCATGATGCATATAGTAAGCTTTTAAGATGCAGGGATTGTCCCTTTCGTTTTTGTTAGAGCACAAATAAAAGTCATATGGCCAAAAGCAATAGCTATGCCAGTTTGAAACAGGACTTGAAAAGCTGCAATATCAACAACCGAAAATCCTTGTGCCGATGACACCACACTCCAAATAACTCCAGATGACTCCAAATGACTAGGCAAAAGCGATAAGGCAGACGTTAGCGTAAACAGAACATCCGTGATAAAACGATACTTGTTCCCATACCTAAAAATGTATACATAAAAATATTGTTGCAGCCGAATTGAAATTCCCTGGATTTGTGCAGTTTATTGAAATGATATCGCAAATATGTTTACAAGATGCATCGTGCAGTACAACAGATATATGACTAGAGTAGCCTTTCTCTCCAAAATGTACTCCAGCCACAAACTATCAATACTCTGAACCGTGTCACACAGGGTTATGAATGGGACCATTTCACAAAGATGCTCTACACAGATATCAAGTAGACTAGTCTAGACAGAAGTTATATTGAAAGTAATTACAGGCGATAATGAAAACCATTTCTATTCACCCACACCATCTCATATATAGAGGAAACAATTGGCAAATAAAGCAAACAATACACAACAAAAAAATTATCATTGTAACACTACATAACTTCTCACTTTCCAGTATTATATCAAGAAACGTGTATGCAATAAATATTTGTTTAACTAGTAAATAATATTAAAGAAACCGTTTAGAATCCAATACTGTTTTTTTTTTTAATGACAAATAGAAAACATCCATCAGTTTTACAGATAGTGATAGCTATCTCAGTATAGATGATGATAGCGTAATATCTTGCATATATGCATATGAAGTCGTAATGGGTAAAACATGTAATAGTAATTCTTGTTATGTTTTTCATATCACTACACTTTCTAGCATGTTATCAATAGCATTGTTGATGTGTTGCATGACATAACACTAACAGTCATATATATA
>NC_068981.1:14788299-14792889 GCF_001194135.2 Octopus bimaculoides
TATATATATACTCATATATACATGTGGATATGTAGGCAGGGATATGTGGTCTACATGTGTATATACATATATATATATATATATATATTGTTTTCAATTCCATGAAAGTAAAGTCGGAAGAGGATGGAATAATCTACCTGAATCAACTTGCTATAAAAGTAGCAAGTACTTTTAGCTTGGCCTTATTCTTAGTGCAAATTTTGAAGAGTGCGGTTCGATTTTCACAATTACTTCTAAAAGTTATAATGGAAGTGTTAAAAGAGAATATTCGGCCTATGTTGCTTTATGTGTTGAATAAAGAAAAGACAACGGAAAGTGCGAGGAATATTAATGCCGTATACGGAGATCGGACAGAAAGTGTAAGCTATTGTTATCGTCGGTTCCAGAAATTCCGAGCCGGAAACTACAGCCTAGAAGTCAAGCCTCATCCCGGAAGATCTATAGAATTCGACGAGGACGTCCTGTTGACGCTGGTGGAACAAAATTCCATCGTAACTGTAGAGAAACTAGCAGAAAACTTTGGATTTGGCCCTTTAACCATTCAGTGACACCTGCGCTAGAAGCAAAACGAACATCTTTGGGTTCAAGACGAAAGTTGCTCTTCCATCGGGATAATGTTCGGCCGCATACAGCAAGGATGATATTCGAAAGGTTGGAATAGTTTGAATGGAAAACAATGCCCCACCCGACAAATTCTTCAAAATCATTTGGACGGACAAAATAAGGTCTCTGTAGACGAGATCAGAACAGTACTGGCGGAGTACTTTTCGTCACGTTCAAGTCAATTTTGGAAGATAAGCCTTGGAAATCCACCAGATAGATGGAAGAGCATTGTAGAAAATGAAGGAGAGCCTATTTTATTTATAAAAGAAATTTGACTAGCATAAATCTGAAAATTAAAAGAAGTGTTAAAAAAAACGCATTATTTATCGGATGACCCAATATATATGCCTGTGTGTGATCGTTTGTCCGTATGGAGAAAAGGTCCGAGGATCAAACACAGAATTTAATTTAATTAAGTTTTTTTTTTAATCGATTACACGACTAGAGTGAGAAAATATTTCAAATGAGTTAGCATGTATGATTGCTGCGACTGATTTACATTTATAACATCTTCGGTCTAGATAGTATTGGTGTATCTTATATGAGTATAACATTTTATACCTAAGATCCTCTCGTCTATTAAGGCAATTTTAATCTAAATCTGGCAAATAATATAGTAAGATGGCGACTATTTTCAAGAATTCAAACTAAATGAATACCCATTTCCCAAAGAAAATTCTTACTAGAAAAGGAGAAAAATGGAACATTAATAATCTACTGGCTTTAAAAGTAAAAAAAGAAAAAAAATTGTTTTCTATATTCCATTATGTTTATCTAATCACTGTGTTCATATAAATATATATTCTTTGTAAATACCTTAATCAATTATATTTGAGTGTTTTCTGTTGACATAAATTTCGTAAATTTCGTATCTCATCGGATGGAGACATTTCTTATTTCGTATCTGGTGGATCGTACTCTTGATGGAGGGTCATGTTATCGTATATGGGAAACGGAATTTGCATTGTTATATTGAACGATAGTTCACTGAGTTTCAATTTAGATTCGTTTCTAAAGCATCTCTCGAAATGCAGTTTACTGAGTTTCATGGAATGCTTGTTTCATCACATATGCATTGATATGTCTACGGTACTGAGTTACGTAAAATGTGTGTATGACACATTATTGCTCATCCTTTGAAAAAATGTGTTTAATTTTGTTTGGAGTGTTAACGCTATTAAGATATAAGAGAGAGTTCTATATACACAACTTCCATCGGTGTATTGGCAATTATGAGACTAACATAAGAAATAAAGAATAATCGCGGAGGAAGTAGAGGAAATTTCTGAATCTACTCTGCGTAAGTGAATGTTGTTTTAGGCCTGCTCGTTCCAAAAGTAAAGATTGCCCTTGTTGAAGTGTTGGAAATGATATATAGAGTGGGAAATCCATATGTGAGGAAGTGTCGCTCAGTACATGTACCCAAATTACATAAAAGATGTAGTTGAGTTCCACCTCAAAACCTGAGGTGTTAAGTATTGTTTATGTTTATATGCGGAGCTGAAATATGAGTATTGTTAAGGCGCCTCAAACGCTGAGTGTCAATATTACCACTGATCAAACCGTAACGCAATTACATATTTCTTATACGGTGGTGAGCTGGCAGAAACGTTAGCACGCCGGGCAAATTGCTTAGCGGTATTTTATCTGCCATTTCGTTCTGAGTTCATATTCCGCCGAAATCGACTTTGCCTTTCTTCTTTTCGGGGTCGAGAAATTAAGTACCAGTGCGTGTTGGGGTCGAGCTAATCGACTTTCCCCCTCCCCCCAAATTTATTATACGGCAACTAAAGCATGAGTCACTATCAATCCTCAGATCTAATTATAAGCTAGTATCTGTCTGATTGCTCTGTTTTCGAAAGGGAAAGTCGCTTTCCTTCATATTTCCTTTGCATTGTACGTTTGTGGCTATACATCCACAAAACATATCTAAATCACCAAATGATTTTCTGCGATGTATGTACAATACCAAACCTAACAAGTTTGGTTGGTTTACTGTATTAAGAGACATTTTAGCCGGATGTGGATACTATTCAGTGACTCTCTAAATTCCTGTACTTGCCTGTCGGCGTTGATGATGGGTGACATTTTCGTTTTTTAACATCTACCATGTAATATCTTCTTTTGCTAACATGTGTTGTTTACATGTCCTTTACTTCTTTAAATTTCCATTCATTTCAATTAGCTTCATTATATATTTTATAATTGTTTTTCGTAGTAGTGTATGTCGCTCAGAATTATTTTGGGATTGTTGACTCCTAATATGACATATACAAAAAAAAAAAACAATCGGATGTGGACCTAATTCCATATCTCCTAAATTTGTGGCACTGTTTGTTGCAGCTTTAATGTCACTATATTTATTAATGTCCCTATTCACAGACTCTGTCTTCATTTTCAACTTAGTTGGCTTTTAGAAGCCATATTTGCAAAAAAAAACAAAAAAAAACAACTTTCCGACGATTAAATAATCGGTATAGATCGTTGATATTCTTATCTCCTCAGGGCATATTGTGTGTTAGCTGGCATAAGATTGCTTTGCAATAGCTCATGGCTAGAAAAGGAAGTTCTGCAATATAGTAGTTTCGATTTATCATGTTATTCCTTTCCAAAATACAGGCGGCTAGATAGAAAGAACACGATGCATGACAAGAAATAAGTCCGGGAATATATATTTTGCATACATAAGTAGAATCAAAAACAGATAAACAGAGAGTAGAAAACATAATACCCTGAAGTGATACATAATGCATAGTAAGAGAGTGACAATATTATAGATTGAAAAAGTATCATTACATGATTCGCAGTAGCGTATTTACTCATAACAAATATGCAAAGTTTTAACTTTATGAGGAAACATTCCTGACATCGTCAAAAAATAGTGGTGAATATATTCTGTTATTTAATATTTACGTTTAACATTTATCTGTAAAGAGACATAAAATACCACTGACTATCGAATGTAGAGAATTGGACACAATTTATATTATAGAGAGACGCCATCTACATTGAGCTAATAGAGTTGGTTAAGTGCAAACATGCTTACTGTAGGGAGATGTAGTCTTGGGTCAGTTATTGTGCAGTGATCACGACAAGAAATGCACCTTACTTTTGCATATCCGTTGGGTTCATCCATTGATATTTCTTTGGAATTCTACTGTCTTTCTTTGAAGAGGTCAAATCACACAGAATCATATCCGCAATTGCCATCGCACTGCAACTGATGCAATTAGATAAATGTTATTCCTGAAGCTAATCTTTTCATCTCTTCCCTGCATGAGTAATTCTAATTGTGATTAATTAAAGCTGCAATCCTTTGTCTTGAACATATCTAATTAGCAATAGTAACTGTGCTCCTTTTCTCTTCATATCATTGTTTAGGTAATTTCAGCTAAATAAATTCTTTGTTTGCTCACCAACACACCTGGGTATATATTTTATTATATTGCAATCATTTAAAGAAAATACGTGATACGCAGGAAGATTTATAAGCTACACAAAAGCGAGACAAATAAAAAGTAAAACACTTGCATCGCCATTTATATACACATACATAGATACATAGATACATAAATATATACATATATACATACACACATTGCAGCTTATCCCAATCTCTCTCACTGTGTCTGTCTTTGTCTCTCTCTCTCTCTCTCTCTCTCTCTCTCTCTCTCTCTCTCTCTCTTCGCTTTCGTTCTGGTTCTTGCACCCTATCTCTTCCCGCTCACAGCTACATTTACTTAACTATTAATGGAACACATCTGCATAATTGGGCACCGTTAATCCATATAATAACACTAACTACAGTTTTATAGATAATGTTTGTGTGGAATAGCCGTTTAGGACGTTACATGCCAAATTATATGCGAAAGTCTGTGGTTTGTGTCCTTTGCATTGGGAGAATTTATCCATGTGCTATGTGCATGTTAGATAGTCATTTCTTTCGTGATGATATTTAATAAAGCAGGATTAGTTGAAGTATATATA
>NC_068981.1:14793377-14793806 GCF_001194135.2 Octopus bimaculoides
ATATAAACTTGTGTTCAACATTGATATGCGATTTGAACTTCAATCTCTAATGGGTCCATAAGTTTTGTTGCCTTGGGAAAGTTTTAGAGTTGCTGATGTCGTCAAGAGACGCAGGACGTATAACTTCACGCTTGTGCACACACATGCACAAGCATATATATATACATATATTCCAGAACTCAAAAACAAAGTTGTTCACGTGTCTCATTAAGTTAGGTACAACGTAAGAAATCTTTCGAACAGCGCCGAGCATTAATATTTCAAAAATGATTCATATAAAATCTACTTACGTCACACGCTGACCTTCCTTCCCTTCTCTCTAACCACTCATTGCAGCTTATCCCAATCTCTCTCACTGTGTCTGTCTTTGTCTGTCTCTGTCTCTCTCTGTCTCTCTCTCTCTCTCTCCCTCTCTCTCTCTCTCTCTCT
>NC_068981.1:14793816-14794705 GCF_001194135.2 Octopus bimaculoides
TTCGCTTTCGTTCTGGTTCTTGCACCCTATCTCTTCCCGCTCACAGCTACATTTACTTAACTATTAATGGAACACATCTGCATTATTTATCTTTTCTCACACTTCCCTCAATTTACACAATAACATTTAACCCATACGAAAGGAAATAAATCGGGTAATCATCACAACCAAATTCATTTTCTCAAATTCATGACACCCTCGGATTTAGTCCTCAGGTTTTTCTGAAACAAAGGGTTTTGAGTAACAACTTCTTTCAGTTTGAGAAGTTGCAATATTTAAAATCTTTAATGCCAACGGGTTCTCTCTATGCATCTCTAACCAATCACATTTAGTGAGTGTAGTTTGTCAGGTTATGTTAGTCAAGTTTGATCTTTCATAAATTTTGCTTGTGTCATGTCATGGTCCTTAAGATATGAAACATTTTCAAACGATAGCTATATATATATATATTGTATAATAGATACAATAGAAAAGGTTCAAATAAGGCAGACTGCGATTAACACATACATATACGAGTTTAATTAGGATAAAATAAGTATTGTCCAATTAGAAAGATATACTGATATATTTCTATATTATTTTTTATCTACATTCCATTGTCATGATGTTTATAAATCTATACATCTATATGTCCATATATGTATATTGTTTGTATGTATATATTTTTATATTTCTATATTTTTATATTTCTAATATATCAATATATGTTTCGGATTAGACAATTCTTATTTTATCACAATTAAACCCGTATATGTATGTGTTACCCGTAGTCTGCCTGATTTGAAATTTTCTATTGAATGTATTATACTTCTCGCGTTCGGCTTGAGTACTTCTACGGTATCTGAGTTTCGAATGAAAATTACATGTATATATATATATATATATATAT
>NC_068981.1:14795254-14797754 GCF_001194135.2 Octopus bimaculoides
AGAGTGAGAGAGAGAGAGAGAGAGAGAGAGAGCGAGAGAGAGAGAGAGAGAGAGCGGGAGAGAGAGAGAGAGCGGGAGAGAGAGAGAAATCTAGATAGACAGACAGAGAGTAGCATATACGTGTGTGCGCATGCTTTTATGTGTGTATATATGTATGAATTATGGATTTAATGTATGTCCGCTTTCAGATTTAATTATTTCTTTTAGATATACACTTTTATCATGCAATCTACTATATCATAAACTTCCGACTAAAATATTTGCTTTTACTATAGTATTAGTGGGAAATTGCACATAGTATATTTAAGAGATTGCATAAAGGTTCAATAATATAACAAAAATGTTCTACCTGTAGCATTCCAAATCGCAAAAAAAATCTATAAACAGTATAATCAGGCAATATACATCAGTTTTTCTGATAAAGAAATTCCTACATCCATATGAGCGGTATTCAATATTGTGACCTTTATTGCCTCTTTATGTAACACTGTAAACATTCAGCGTTAAGAAAACAAATACCATTTGCAACGAATACACTACCATAAGAAGATCGTCATTCTAAATATATGACATCGGAAAATTTAACTTTGACCATAATTATTTAAAATATCCATACGCCGCAATCAGTATAGTGCAATGAAATTTTGAATCCAAGAATTTCAGTTTCAGACACGACTGTTGTAAAAATTAATGGATGGTCATGTTGCTGTGGCTTGAGAGTCTTCTAATAAACGTGAGAAATAAGTGAATATAATAGGGTTAGTTTCTTCACTAAGCCTTTGATGCAGGATAATTTTACAAATGCAATTTGCAGAACCGTGCTTAGTGGATATGGTACACAAATATCCATGCATGCGATAAATATTATATTGAATACAGTGAATTAATACTAAGTGGCTCTTTTATATATGTAATCATTGATTGCAATGTATGTTCTCTGAATGTTATTATCTGAAACGTGAACCAAATATCAGCAGAGAGAGTCGCTAGTCTTGTAAATAGTGTATTAAACAAGTCCTACGTTTGGAAAGTATATTACCTATACTTTCCAAAATTGAAGTGGCTACAATGTCACTTTAATTTTGTAACAAAAAGCATTTTCCTATTTTGTATGCCTCTTTGTTTTACAGGAGTGGGTAATCTAATTCAAAAAGCCAAAAACATTGTTCAAATGAGACCACAGGAAACCTTACGTTAAGACCTTAACTTTCAATACAGTGAGTTGTTAACTGAGGGTAATGTGGCTGTTATTCCAAGCTGGCTAAGTGACCACGATGATCTGTCAGTTTTTCAAGAAAATGATATTTGTAAAATTGCATAAAAATCTATTTTCAGTAACTCTACATAATGTTTATGGAACTTTCAGAACTCTGTTTCTTGCTGGTAATATTTAATGATGTATTTAAGATAATTTATTGTATTAATGTCATTGTATCATCTTGGTACATTGATGATTAATTACATTATCTTCCAGATATAACCAGCGAGACAACATTTCTCTTTGCATTACTTGTTTAATGCCCTCCATTATTACGTATAACGGAATTTATTTTCTAACGATTTCTAGTTTATGGATAACTAAGATGTAAAATTCAGAACGCGATATGATGAATTGCATAATGATATTGTGAGATAACGCGTACATACTAGCATAATTATACCACCTTCTAGAGGATAATACATTTCATTGTTTCTATTATTATTCAGCGTTTTAGTTTCTCTCAATTTCTGATAAGAGTAATGTCGTTAACTTTGAAATATATTAATCTATAATTTCTGTACCATTCTATGCATAGTCATTACACAGTTACACTCTTTATATGAGTTGATTATACCTCGTCAGATGTTGCCGTCTTTATATAGATATATTATCTGCGTACTTAAATATTTGATTTAAACATATATTTGGATTTATAAGCTTATTCCAAATTTTCGCGTCAAACATTTTTATAAACTGTCTGTTTTATATTTTATTACTCGATCATATTATAACGTGATATTCAGAATTCTCCAGTCAAACATTACTTAATATAAACTCTCTGTAAGTAGAGCAGTGTCTACAAATCTTTCAAGGCTATATATTTCATGACGCTGACGAAATAGGGAAGGTATTATGAACATTTTCAATTTAAGAATAATAATTACGTCTCTTGTTACCAAAGCACAAAAATGTGCATTCTGTTTCAGGAAATTGATTTGTAGCTTAACAGACATTAAGGATGTAATATGTGAAATGCCGAATTACAAATAGAATAGGAACAACAGACTTCAATAGTAGGATGATGGACCACAACAATACAATTTTTGAACGTTGTCAATGGAATATGGTGCGCAACAGTGCTGTATCAATCTCTTGGACATTTTCGTAATTATCATTATCTGAGCGACGTTTAAAATCAAGCCAGACTTACTAAACAGAATATGATAGACACTTCTCATCTGTTTAGAATATTTTGCTTCTAGAGATGTCTGTACAAAATTTCCACAAATAAGGACCATC
>NC_068981.1:14802754-14804122 GCF_001194135.2 Octopus bimaculoides
TATCATGCAAACCAAGGTAATGGAAGAAAATATTTTACTTATATGATTTACAATGGGATCCGACGCAGAAACATATGACTGCGAAGTGGGATCTTAAACACTGAAACATAAATATGTATTCCTAAAGTTGTATTTCACCGTTTGTCCCGATTTGATTTATATTCGGCAATTCATCAATGTAAACCTATCTATTGCATATGCTATCTTTTCCGAAATGTATGCAGCTGTCGATTTATTTTGTTCCGTCAACTCACTTTCTTCTCTATGAAACTCAATCGATTCAGGAAAACCCATAATAGATGCATGAATATACTCAGCCATCGAGTGTCTTTAGAAGTTTATCAATATTTATCTCTTATGTTTTATTGCTAATTTTACTATAGGAAACTGTGAAAATATATTTTGTTTCTATGCGCCATCATAAACACTGCAATCGGGAAAAATCTGATGTAAAATTAAATGACACCCGAAAAAAAAATGTTTTGCAGTTACCATGAATACTACGCCAGCATAGCAATATATGTGGTAATTGTTTGGCGGTAGTACTAGGACATTTGTGATTTAATGAGGAACAAGCGCTTGATCCGCCACAACACATAGCCAAATATATCACAAATCTGTTTATCGAGTTGCGTAATAGACATTGTTCCTGTTGTAGTTGCTAATGCAATTTGCTAATACAATTGTAGTTTCACGATACAATTGGATTGGCACGACTGGAACAATATAGATACGTTTACATAGAGATGGCATTCTTGGAGCTAGACAACAAGTGTCGATATTTAGTTGTCACTTTAAATACTACATTCAAACGTTGCCTGGTTTCCCATTGTCTTCAGACATTTTAAACTAAATACAACACATTTCAGTAAATTACACCAATCGATTTAATCGAGTTTGTCTCTCAGTTCTACAGATCTGTGACCTCAGGAAATTGTGAAAGAAAATATATTACACGAATATTCGTAAACTGATAGTGTGGGTAGCTTCGTGTCAGATTCCTGAATATAAATTATTTATTTACACCGAGTCTTATCTAGAGTTAGGTCTCATAAATTTAAAGAGTTGTAATTTTAAAACTCGAATATGAAACATAGATTGTACGGTAATTAATTATTTCAACTAAACAGCACTTTTCTTATCTAGAAAAATGTGCGGACATTTATAGACACACGCACACACACACACACACGCACACACGCACACACAATTTTACGAACATATATGTGTATGAAAGTATGATTGTACACGTGGACATAAAATATACATACATACGTACGTTCATACATACATACATCCATGCATACATACATACATACAAACATACATACATACATATATATATATATATATATATATATATATATA
>NC_068981.1:14804834-14806109 GCF_001194135.2 Octopus bimaculoides
ATATATATATATATATATACACACATACATACATACATACATATACGGGCTTACCAAGAGATTCTTAATGAAATTATAACGCTTCAAGGTTTGTATCCGATTTAATTTGCAGGCCTCAGTTTTGCTGAAAAATTTTAACCTCTATCATTCTGAAAACATGATGACTAAGGAAGTTCAGCTCGCAAGAGAACTTGTTTTTGTTGATATGAACTGTCGTATCTTTTCTGTTGGCACATATATGCTTCGAATTAAAACTCAGTTTGCAAATATTTCATAACGGCGCTGTTTCATTCCTGAATAATTGATGAATCCTTATCGAACTTCATATCCTAATGAAGTAGTGCTGCAGTTTTAGAAACAGAACAACGCTCAAAACCATCAGCAATTATCCATCTGATTAAGTTGCATACTTCAACATTTTAAATCATTCGAACTCCTAATAAGAAATAGCTTATCACTACAATCGTCTCTTAAATTTCCTTATAGAACGCCCTCCCTACTTCCATTCAGTACTGCACTCTATCTTTCACGACGTTGTGCTGCTCCCGCAACACCTGCTCGTTACACCATGCTGAATATGTCACCCCCAAAATATATCAATACTCCTTTTTTCCCTCATTACAGACTAGTCCTCACATGTTTTGTAACAAAAAAAAAACAAACCTGGTCGTGTTATCTCATATGAGAAGAAATTCAGCAATTAATCAGCAACGCTTGCAGGTCACATGAACTTTTCTACCTCACAGTGATTACCGAATGATAACTTCGTCCAACTAGCGACAAAATTGAAAACTCACGATTTCTATATCACCATCACTGATGCGCCTATAGAAGAGTTTTAAACACCTTTTATATCTTAGAAGTAATATTTCCAGCTAAATATTTTGTCGTACAATATAAGCTTATTCAGCATTTGATAAAATTGAAAAATATGTCTTTAAAACCAAATATGCTATTCTCAAAAGGAAACTGTCTAACAGTCTTTTATCATCTCAAAGTATTCTAGTAAGAGGAATGGCATTTCTTTTAACGTCAACACACACAGAAGTCTTAAAATACACAAGACAAAAAATATTTTGGCCGTGAAAACTTCTTTGCCATCTTTGTTACACCACTTTACTCTAGGATTGACTTTCTTAGTCGTCGACGACAACAAGTTGGATTACAAAATCAGCTGAGGACGGAAAATTTTGGACAAGAGATACAGCTGACAATATGTATATACATACATATATGTGTGTGCATACATACATGCACACACAAACATATATATAT
>NC_068981.1:14806169-14808313 GCF_001194135.2 Octopus bimaculoides
TGTGTGTGTGTGTGTGTGTGTGTGTGTGTGTGTCTGTGTGTGTCTGTGTCTGTGTCTGTGTGTCTGTGTGTGTGCGTCCATATATATAGTTGGAATTTACAAAAGAAGACAAAATAGGAAAACAGGAGTGTAAACAACAAACAGGTGTATTAGTTTAACGCTCGGGAAAGTGAGAAAGGCTTTTACTTTTTGTGCCTACGCTCTTCAACAGAAAGGAACACGAGAAAATAAACAGAGAGAAAATAAAAATTGCTTTAGTGGTTAACGGTCGATCATGTAACTATGTATGTACGTATATATGTCACTTCTATTTTGTAATTGTCATAAATCTTCCAATGAGGCGGGAGCCGGTTTCCAACAAAGATACAAGGCTCCATCTTTGGGATGTATTTAACAGAGATAAATTCACATTTGGAACTTCTGAAAAGTGTGTGTATGTATGTATGTATGTATGTATGTATGTACGAGTGTGCTCGTATGCGTGTTCTGAAATATTTGCTCAATGAGTGTTTATCTCAAATATACTTTTAAACATGTAGATTCCATATGGATTATAAGGACGGCATACTGTGATTCTTCGGAAATCTCTGAATATTGCACAAATATGCAAAGGATCCAAAGAGGGAAATAAATCTTCCATCTTATAACATATATCCGAGTGCTTGCGTTTTCCCCACTGGTGAAAAACACGCTTTCTGTAATATTTTAAAATACAAATACCTTTCATTATTATTTGTATATACGTACGAATAACGTGATATTTATCTCGACTCTACATATATTCGTTACTTCTTATGTAGTTTTCTAAACACTAGGGTAACAAAACAGAAGAATAGCTCTCGCTGGACACCAGAAGTGTTTGTCGATGTTATGTGAATTTGGTTCAAATTGTAGCCCTTGAAATGTTTCATTCATTAGTAATTTCCAGGTAGATTATTAATTGTAACATGGAATGATATATTACTATATGTGACGTATGCTGAAGACAATATGCAACCTATCATTTAACGAAGCAAATTGTTGTATAAAATTGCAGGTGTAAAATTGTAAGCAAAAATATATCGTCCTACATTTCTGCACTCAAGTAGGAAACTAGAATTAGAACTGTGACCATTATCGTTTTTGTTACACTTAAACGACAAAAATATTTGACAGAGCTTTGTGTGAATTTAGAAAAGCAGACTGAGTGATTTTAATGCTGTGTATGAAAAGTAATTTGATACGACACGGAAATGTAGGAACCATGATGGATACAGATGCACAAACCTCAAGTTTAGATTATTTCTTTACACACAGCAAAATAAATAAGTAGATTATAACAAAATGTTTATCATTGGCTAGTATGGTTTAGCTAACACGTAAGTTCAATGATAATGCATTACTCTTAGTTTGTCAACGAATGAAGTTACATGCTGCGTTCTGTTATAATGCAGTCAGTTATATGATCTTCATTTGAACATTGAATTTTGATATTTGCCAAAATAAAATAGTAAGGCTTTATAAACTATTTTGTTAGACTTATTCATAGTTGTACACAAATACTGAGACTTTCGTTTACTTGAAAGACAGATCAAATAAATACCTTTGACATCTAGTCACAGAGAAAGCTATTCTCAACTTTCCTTCAAACAGTGAATAATATGTTTCTTCTGTTTAAAACATGCTTTACTCCAAATAGAAATTTTTAGAAAGCTTCTTTTCGAGTTAATTTCGTGAGAGTGAAAGTCTATTAAACACGCTTACTAAACTCACCGCTTTTAGAACATTCTGGTTGCATTACATAAGAAGGATCTGCTAACATTTCAGCTGAATGACTACGAACATTTTAGAAGTCACTGTTCAAAATAGTGCGTATTTATGTACGCTTATACTGAAATATCACGAACGAAATACATATCTCAGGCAACATTTAAAACTTATTTTTAAACACCTCTCCTAATTCGGTTATTCATTTATCACCTATGAATGAATTGTAAAAACTATGCAAAAAGATATCTTCGCTAATAATAATGAAAAAATGAAAGGGTATGTTTCCAAAATTGTGACATTTTTTCTCAATATTCAATTCTGGACATCACACCTAGCACTTTATACATACATACATATAC
This sequence comes from Octopus bimaculoides, assembly GCF_001194135.2. Taxonomy (NCBI): domain Eukaryota; kingdom Metazoa; phylum Mollusca; class Cephalopoda; order Octopoda; family Octopodidae; genus Octopus; species Octopus bimaculoides. The sequence goes on from NC_068981.1 coordinate 14,808,278, forward strand.
ATATACATATAAATGTATATATGTATATATATATAT
>NC_068981.1:14809414-14811005 GCF_001194135.2 Octopus bimaculoides
CGAATATATATATATATATACATATATACATTTATATGTATATATAAATCTCTGTGTGTGTATGTGTGTGTGTGTGTGTCTGTGTATATATATATATTCGGTCATCCCATATAAAATGCGGCGTTTTTTCATACTTCTTTTATATTTCGAAATTAAGGTCAACTAAGTTCTTTTTGAATCTAAAATATACTCTCCTTCATTTTCTACAATGGTCTTCCATATATCTGGTACACTTGCAAGGCCCATCCTCATCCTAAATTCACTTGTCCGTGACGAAAAATTCTCCCGCAGTACTGTTCTGACCTCGTCTACATGACTCATATTTTTCGCTCCAAATGATTTTGAAGACAGCGAAATAAAGGATAATCAGATGGAGCAATGTCTAGCGAATATGGTGAGTGGGGCATAGTTTCCTAGTCAAACTCCTCCAGCCTTTGGGATGTATGTGTATTTGACTGAACGTTATCATGAGGGATATCTGTGTTGTCTCTGTATGTGCCCGAACGTTATTCTGAGGGAAGAATACCTTTCGTATTGAAACCAAAGATGGTCGTTTTTCTTCTAGCGCTAACTTAAGCCGCTGAAAGTGCTCACGGTAGATCCTCTTTGTTAACGTTTGGTCTAGGTTAAAAGTTCAAAGTTGGCTAAACTTTTCATATCCCACCAAACAAGTAGCAACAGCATACCTGGGTGAAAACATTCTATAGCCTGGTGTTGCGGTGTTTTTCCTTTCCTTCTTACCTTTTCCGGCAACTGAAATTTTTATGGAAAATTCATTTCTGGTCACCAGTCAATATTCCGTTGAAAATGAAGGTTAATTTTTGAGACGCAACAACAAAGAAGAGCACATATTTACTCTCGGCGCGTGATTAGAGTCGGAAATTTGATGGCATGCAGTTGCCGATGAATGGTTGAATGACCAAATCCTAGCTTCTCTGGTAGTTTCTCAAAATTAACGTTGGGATTTTGTTCCACTAGAGTTTACAGAAGTCCTCGTCGATCTCTACAGATCTTCCAGAAGGAGGCTCGTCTTCTAGGATACATTGTTCCTATTCAATAATTGAATAGGATATTGGTGTTAACCACATCGAAAGAAACCATGATTGTGTCTTCATTTATTATTATCTAGCTCTAGGGTATTTTAGGTAGGCTCTATATAAGATTAGAACTATATTTAAGTCCATGATATAATTTATTTGTGTCGATGACAGTCCTCATCAAAGCCAATATATATCTAATCAGAGAGAGTGTGTATATATACTATAATATGTATGTGTGTATATTTATTATTATATGTTATATGTTCGCATATTTATAATGGCTTATATATAAACTGTGTTTAGATATATGTTGGGTTTGATGAGGAGTATTATTGATCTTGAAATTTGTCTCATTCTAATTAATACTTTAGTCTAATCGCTCAATAAATTGAGCCCTACGGTGTTGCTTCTTGAAACGAGTTCATCTCTTTGATTTCTCATTACCGCTCTCTCTTTCTCTCTCTCTCTCTCTCTCTCTCTCTCTATATATATATATATATATATATATATATATATATAGAGAGAGAGAGAGAGAGAGAGAGAGAGAGAGA
>NC_068981.1:14811824-14814965 GCF_001194135.2 Octopus bimaculoides
TATATATATATATAATATCCCGGAAACAGCTGTAATACCTCTTTATAAATGTTCTGAAAATTATTCACATCATTACATATTTTTTATCTCATTCTGTTAATTTATATATGTATATATATGTATATATAAATATATAAATATATATATATATATATACATTATATATGTGGTTATGGATGTGGGTTTCTGTCTTTGTGACGATATCCTTCATACGCGTACCCACCACATTATACAATGAACAACATACTTGTAAAAACAAGAATAGTAATTTCTTAATATTAGCAGTGGTTAGCGTTACTATATGATACACTGTCGTATGTCCCCTTATTAATACAATGAAGATTTAGTCTTGATTTATTACTTGTAAATTATTAAGTGGTAAAATGGAAAATATGGAAGATATTGCAACATCTATTCACTTTCTTCAACGAATTGTGTCTAATCTCATAATCTGAAATGTTTTCGTATTAACCCTTGTCCTTTAAACGTAACATCCTTCTCATTTAAGAATATCAAAGCAGGCACAACAACTATTGATTTACTTTCACATTATTAGCGTAACATCTGAAATCAAATACATAAAACTAATTCCCGGAGTTTTTCCCCAGTCCAACCCCGATTATTTTGTATTCCCTGATGTTAACATTTAATATATTAATGCGATAATGCTGAAAGGTTCTCCATTTGTGTTCAATAAGTGAGAAGCAGCTAATAAGAATAGAAAATAAGATAGTATTCAAAACTCTCCTTGGCAGTCAGAACCCTACATCCGCATTCAAAGTTATCTGTAAATACAACGCTCATCAACACATTAACGTATAGAGTATAAAACATTTAACATCCTGTAACATCCTGTAACATCCTGTAACAGCTTTGCATGATGTTTAAGAAACATGAACTCTATCACGCTGAGTGCGTGCAGCTCGATTTAACGTCCACAAATTTACAAATTAATCCACCTGAATGAATGTCCTCTTGACTGCAAATGTACTTTTAAACGGATTATTTATTGTGATAAGCAAAACTCAAACACTACTTCTGAATCATAAATCGGTTGAACTTAGATTTCATTCAAACTACGTTACAATCAATACTTTACAATTTTCGCCATTATCAGCAAAGTGCAGACAAGAAATTCTCTCTATTTATCAGGAATATTAAATCTAATAACTTAAAACGTGTCATCAAATGGAGATTAATACGTTTTGCTAAAACCTATAGCCTATTGAACTGATCGTGTGTGCTTTCCATTATGGAATGTTATGAAATACTATTTACCAATCTTTCTGCTCTGTATTAAGTGTTGTCTTCTTGTGAGCTGAAACCTCATAGAATTTTGAAATATTTGTGATATTTGATCTTTAACAGACAAAATATGTGAAGATAATCAATGGGAATGGTTCTCCTTCTCAAACGACATATGTTAGAATAAAATATATCGCTTAATTGAACATTTTAGTCATACAATCAGATCTCAAACTAATGGTGTTTATATTACGACTGAAATATTTCTTGTCTGTTTAGAGAAATGTATTGAGAATGTGTGTCCAACACAGAATCAGTTACAAAGTGGAATATCAGCCTGAGGCATTTAAAGGTGCATTCACACACATAGACACACACAAACAGACAAACACACCTACACGCGAATACATGTTAAAAGTGATTTAGCAGTTTTTGTTTTTTCATTTTTGTTTTGTGCAGTTAACATTTTATATAGTCTCTTCAGCTATATATGTGTCTCATGATTATCGTTTTCTGAATAATTAAAGATAATCTGTCGTTCTTCGTAATTTAAATATGTCTAGTCTTATCGCCCAACCTGTTACGCGAATACACATCTTTACTTGCAACATTCTCTTCTTTCTCTCCTTCTTTATTTTTTCTATCATATAATTAAACATTATTTCTCCGTCCGCTGCTCGACGTACGACATTTCCACACCTCTTATTAACATTTTATGCGCAGTGTTATATAAAAAATAATTCTTATTTTAATCTGTTGATTCTCTTTGTGTATCAATGGGAGATTGTAATCACGAACTTCTTCAGTGTTGATCAACATTCAAATTACTGAGCACTGTGTACACATATACATTAAGGTATTACGGTGCGGTAAGTTAAGAAGCGTGCTTTGCAACAACGTTCATTCTCACCGCATGGCAACTTGGACAGTTGGTTTCTGCTATAACTCGTCGCCAACTAATGTGATATTGTTAGGCGGTAACTACTTTGAAGCTCGTTGCATATATATGTACGTGCATTGTATGTGTGAGAGAGAGTGTGTGTGCATTTAAAATCCTTTATACTGCCATCTGCTGCCACATGCCATCCTGCGACAAAGTTATTGGTTGAGCTGGATAAGCATGTGGAATTCCGCTATTGTGGGGAATTTATACAGAAATTATTAAGACAACATTGCACATGTAAATAAAGTCCAGCGTGTTATCTCACATCATCAATTATTTTAAATAATAATTTAAAGACTGTAAAATATGTATATCATTTTGAACATTAAATATTTTCCTAAATTCTAGAAATAATCGTGTGACTGCACTTTGTAGCAAATAACATGCAAACATTTGACTATTATTTACGCCTTCAGATCTTTATAACCATTTCACAGAATCGTCTTATCATTAAAATTATTGCAACATAAAATTATTATGATTGTTGCACCCTATATGTGAACAACGATTTGAACTTACTATAAGTCATCAGCGTTTTCTAAATTACATTTTCGAGATAATAAAATTATCGGTATCACTTGGAATCGTATATTTTCTTCTAACCACTACATATTTATTTTTACTTCACTTTCCAGCAGATAATCTATAACCGTCATTTTATTATCATTGACAATTTCAGAGTATAATAATCATCACCTAAAAGTCATTATAATCACAACATACATGCAACCGACAATATTAACTTGTTACGAGTCATCAACTTATTTTAAAGTACGATTTGAGAACATGAAAATGTCAATATCACGCTGAATTTTCTACATTTTTCCTAAATCCTGGAAAGGAAAATTACAGTCTATGGTTGGGCATGTAAATTACATTTGTTTATCTATCTATCTATCTATCTATCTATCTATATATCTATCTATCTATCTATCTATCTATCTATCTATATA
>NC_068981.1:14814975-14818544 GCF_001194135.2 Octopus bimaculoides
TATATATATATATATATATATATATATATATATATATATATATATGTATATAGCGTTTTATAATTTTATAATACTCTCGGATTCTCTTGTCATAGTAAATTCTGTCGAACACTCAGTGATATGAACCATCCACTTTAGAAACTACTTCATATATGCATCAAAAAACTTTAAAATCTTAAATTTAGAATTTACTGCGATGAGTAATCTAATCAGATTGCCAAGATGCTCGCTTTCCCTTTTATACTACAAAACCAAATACACCCAATAAATCTATATAGTTACTCTATACATCGACAACACCTTCTCATCAAGTGCTAAGATTATTTCCAGAGTTTCTGTTCCAAACCATGAGAAATTAGAAAGTCTCATAATTTGTCCAGTTGCCTCTACATTTATTTTATAGAATTTAGAGCCGGCACTGAATGTTACATAGTTAAAAAGTTATAGAATCGCACTGCTAACACAATGCTAGGATATATCATGGACTTTAAATTCTTTAATATATTTGTTAGTATATTATGACAGCTAAATGAAATGCAGTGTACCTAGCAGTTATTTTTATGTACGTACCCGTGGTCAAGGGCGTTGAGTTTAAAGGTACACAACGCTCATTTAGAATTTGAGGTACATCTGGAATTTGAAGATATGTTTCTCAGTTACGGATTGCGGGTTTACTGTTTCAGAAGGTAGCGAGCTGGTAGGATGCTTAGTAGCAATTCATCCGACGTAACCTTTTGATCAACTCTGCTTTTCATCATCGGTTGGGGTCAATGTAATCTATTTACACGCTCCTCTAAATCCCTTGCCTTGTGAAAAATTTTAAACCTGTATGTATGGATCAGTTGGCGGCAAATTTATGTACGTTGGAGTATCCAACTGTGTGATACCGCTAAACATAGTGGTTATTTAAGCACTGAGTTTATAGAGGGTTAATGGATTGAATGTTGTGCTGAAGAAGGAGCAATAACTCTTAAAATTTGCATATACATACATTACCTATTTTTCTATCTTCGATTGCATACGTACGCACACACACACATAAACACACACATGCACACACACATACACACACCCACATATATATATACATACATAACACAAACCCACATACATATACATATACATTCATATATACATATACATATGTATATAATTATATTGATGTTTGTGTGTGTATGAGTGTGTGTGCGTGTGTGTGTGTGTGTTTATACACACATCAGAGTTAGCACATAAATGTGAAACAAGGTGGAGAAAATATTACTGTGTAACGGATGTAGAGTAAGATGGTTTATTAGTAAAGCTGCAGATACACCCCAACAACTGTTACTCAGAGATTCACGTTCCTGTTCGTCGGAGAATATTCGTGGTGACTTAAATATACATAACGTATATCGCAATGTGAATGATTGCTTGGCATCACAAATCTTGATATATAAGCTTTTTACAATTTTACACCATGTAGCTATGTATTTAATAACTAATTATATTTAATAATATTTATGTCATATCGCAAGGATATTTCTTCCTGATCCCACTAATATCTGGCGGCCCGTTGAGCAAAATACTCCGCATGTTGTGTTGCTGCTGGAAGAGTGGTAGACTCATTAGTGCGTCCACAGAAACACAATGCAGTATATAATTTGGTTCTCTATTGTTTTCAGTTCAAATCTTAACTGCATGGAGAAGGCAACGGAAAAATACTCCAGTATTCATCTCAAGTCTATCATGATCGTGGATCCTCTAGTAATTTAATTAATTGCGAAGAGGTAAGATAGGGCCCTTCTATTCCGTATAGAATATGCTGTGAATGCATTTGATATGCCTCGTAACAGCAATGTAGCAAAAACATGCAAAGACATTTACAGTGACGCACATACTTATAGACGAACATATTCATTTACATTAGTTATACGTATGTGTGTGCTAATTCCTATATTTCTACACAAGTTATTGAAGAAGATTTCACACGTAATAATTCATATGATCTTTCATGTTTCTAGTTATGTCCTTGCAGCTACGTTAATGTTATTTCTTAAACTCATTTTTGATATAGTTGTTTCACCGCTGTCACTCTCATGTCCTTGCACGTCGATTACTTATTTCTTTATGCATGCAATTACAGGCTGTTATAACTTTTCTTTCCAATCATATATTCAATTAGAAATTTGTCATATATTCAACTCCTTTTCATCTTTTTTCTTCTTTCTCTGCTCTAAATTCATCTCTTTTTCTTCTTTCTCTCCTCTCCTAATTCTCTTACTTTACTTATGAGAATTTTCACACTACTTCTCTAGTGTGTTTACTGCTGTCATTTTGCTGTAATTTCAAATAACTTAAACGTTCGCGTTTACTACTCTTTTGTTGTGGATTTGTCAGTGTTATCTCTCTAAATATATGACTTCACTTCCTGGATTGAGACTATAAATATTTGTAAAACAGTATTTTTCCTTATAGTAAATTATTTAAAGGTAATTTAAATGAAACTAATAATATTAATTCTTAAGCACATTGTGTCATTATCAGCTCTGCTCTAATGAATATCATTCCACCGTTTCGATTTCTAACATTAATCTGCATGTTTTAACAAAATCTACACGAATACTTCCTAACTCTAACATATAATACATTTTAATTACGTTAATTAAGTTTTAAAATCTATAAAAACATTTAAACCTCTTATTGTCAAAAGTCAGAATTTAATATCAGTTTATATTTAATTATATGCTCTCGAATTTACTTTACAAATTTGAAACTACTTCAGCAATTTCAGCATTGATATCATTTTTTTTATACATATATGTTAATGCATTCGTTCATGTTCAAACCCATGACATGTCAATTCCTGTTCAGTGATTACTTAGATAAAAAATTTCACGTGGTTCTATTTTTTTCAGAACTTACAACTCTTCCAGCTGCCATTGTTCAGCAGTTTATCAGCTTAGTCTACGAATCCAAAATTCACATGCATAAATGACTGAAGCTCATTTTAAAAATTAATCATGAACTTGAACAAATAGCAACATTTGTGAAATGTGATGATAAATGCCAATTTCTTAAATGTTATTCCCTTTGACAATTTATGTGGTCCTCATATAGTAAATATTACGATTATTCGTTTACAGAAGCAAATTTTGTATTGAAACATTTTATGGATGTCAAATCACGTCGAATATGATTTTTAAGGTGTCAATAAAATTTCAGAATGTAAGGAATTATTAGTAAATATGCGCTTCTCTTCATAAGTTAGAAATCATGTATTAGAACGTAAGATAGAAATTGAAATCGAGATTAATATGGAATCCGTAAGTACAGTTTATCATGTGTTTACATATCGTAATTCTGCTTCCTGATAACCGACTCATTTGAATGTTTTTTGTCAACGGACGCTAATTACTGATCAACGTTGTAATTATTTTGAAGAAAAATAATGTTACACAACCGAAATAATGAATGTTTTCGGAGACAAAATAAAATGCATTCGGGCGCATTCAAATATTGATTATTTAAGTAATTTGTGGCAATATATATTTTAAACATTGTATATTTTCAAATATATATATATATATATA
>NC_068981.1:14818644-14820871 GCF_001194135.2 Octopus bimaculoides
ATATAACAAGATGAAAGCGTGTTGTTTGTTTATTTGGAGATTTAGCATTGGAAAATATTTTAGTCGACACATATTTTCAAATTACTTTATATTAGTTAGTTTGTATATCATTGTTATTGCACATATAATCCACCTAAATTCCATATCGGTATTTTCCTCACGTAAACACGTCAAATGATGTAAGTTTTCTTATTTATCTTCAAATTAATATTCCTTTTTCTCCTTTTTATTTGTTTTTTATAAGTTCAAATATTTTTTTGTCGAAAATAATTCCGTAATGTAGAGAAAGTTTAACGACTTTTTATTTTTCTCAATTTAGGTTTCTGATCTATTTCTCCTTCAAACTCTTATTCTATCCAACGGAAAGAGTGAAGTATGGAAGAACTATATCCATGCCCGAGGAATGAGGAATGGACACAGCGTATCATTATTGATGTTTATTGTGCTGCGTTTACTGGATCACGTGGGAACAATATCCGCAGCAGTTTTCCGTCTATGATTTCGCAACCAAACCTCCTTACGTTACAGAAGCTGTCTGCAGTGGGCGAATAATGAAATAAGTAAGAATTGATAAGTTTGGTAATTGCATATTTATTACAGGAAAAGATCTGTTCATAACATTCTTTGAATGCTTTTGTAAATAGCAATCAACGAAGACATTCCGTTCAGAAACCATTGAAAAATGCGTGAGCGGTTTCTGTTTGACTTTCACTTCTCTTTATGATGAATTATACACTTCTGTAAAACTGTTAGGGAAGGAGGAAATGACATGCATTACCAGATTCCAATCTTTCAATTCAATAAATAGTCCAGAGTGTTTTGTGTTGTGAAAAGATTTTCATGCTGGGAAAATGATCTTCGAGCCTTATATATATTATATCCCTATACACCACAATCTAAGATTTTTATTCGTTGTTAAATACATGATAAAAACCGTTAGGTCATAAATATAAATGATTTACCGAAAACCATTTAGCTTTAGACATTCCTCCTCAATGCCCTTGAGATAAGTACAACAATCTTGAACATATACTTTATATATTAAAACATATATGTTTTTGTCAGCTGAAAGAAAAAAACTATTGAAATGGTAAACTACTGCATTGTGTAATCAATTTGTGTGGAAAGATATGTTCCGTTATTATCATTTGGCACGTTGTGACACGTATGACGTCGCCATTGTGTCTCAACAATTTACAGAAATAATAACATAAGGAAAGTAACAGAAGTATTTGTGAAGTCACAGTCTGTTTAACTAAACTTTGCTGTTTTGTTTTAATTGTGAGTGCGTGTGTATGTGTGTGTAATTTCATCAAAGAATAATACTATATGAAATTATATACTGTCTTCTGAATTGTATCTTTTTTATTGCTTTTGGTGAATACCTTTAAAACATTAAACTTATAGATTAGTTATTCTAAACTTTACTTAAGTGATCTTTGAAATATCAAAAGAAATATAGCTTCAAGTCCATTAAAAAAAGATCTAAAAGTGTTTATTGATCTAGAAACAACCCGACTAACTATTATTAAAGCAGCCATTCCTCCATATATTAGAAGGTGGTACACAACGTTTGCTGCAAAATTAATAGTTTTCGAGAATATGCTATCTTTTGTTATATATATCTTCACAATATTTTGAGTAACACACTCATTTCAGTGTGTTCTAAAAGATAATCTTAAGCATGAAGAATAAAAATAAAATTATCAATATTATATACATGCATTATTATATGAAAATACAGATGCACACATACGTGTATGAGCGTGTGCTTCTCTCTGCGTCTATGTAAATTTCTATATGTGTGCATAAGCGAGTATTTTTGTGTGTGCAGCTATACAAATTCATGAATAGGCAAATATCTTTTATATATTTATCAATGAAGAAATGTACATTAATATCGAAATAAATAATCTCCTAAAACTGACAAGATATATTTGCGAATAGTTAGCTACCATGTTGAAAACGTTATATTATCAAATTTTCTTGGGGATAGAACATAAAAATTCAAATTTACATTAAGTGAGAACATTTACAAAGTAAGTCATACTATACGTGATCATGATATTATATATGACAATATAATAATAAACAGCAAGATCATATGAAAATATATAATACACACACACACAAACAAGCACAAGCACATACGCACAAGGACAAAGACACACGCACGCACAAACACACACACACACATAAAACACACACACACACACACACACACACA
>NC_068981.1:14821910-14826316 GCF_001194135.2 Octopus bimaculoides
ATATATACATATATATATCTATATATATATATATGTGTGTGTGTGTGTGTGTGTGTGTGTGTGTGTGTGTGTATGAATATTACAAGCAGTCATCATATATTTTGTTCAATATGCCGCCTTTACGAAAGTTTAAAAATTGTGCGATGTCGGAAGTCACACTTACTATTGTTTTCCTTTGCACATTACTTAGCAGAGTGCACATATATAAATCACCACATGCACCATATCTATGTAATATATATGTCATAAGTATGTATGTCATATCTATGTCATATCTATGTCATAAGTATGTAACTCGATTCTGCGAATTCATATATCATAATGTCTAGTAGAATCGTGATAAAATCCAATAAATAAAATTCATTTAATGATATTACTTATAGTTCAAAAGATAAACCTTTCATATTTTCTAGATATACTTTAATATAAAGTATATTATTTTATTTATATATCATTTATTATATGCATTATATCTATGTAATATATACATTACGTAATTGTAAAACAAATCAATACGTTTGTATCTTTGGTATCTGAAAATCGGAATTTCGAAATACATAAAGAAAACATACTATTTCGCAATATCTTATTGAAAGGGTGTTTCATTATGTAATGGGTTGTGTAATTGTGTTAGTATACTTTTTTTAACAGATTTAGAACTTAGATGGTCATCACAACGTTTAAGATTGACGAAATTAGTATCATATATATTTTTGTTACAAAGTCTAGTGTGACCAAATTCATGTAAAGATTTGGCACTGAGTACACTCCCTATAGAATTATTCCGGTTATCGATCGTTTGAAAATGATCGGGAACAGGTCACATTGCAATAATATAAAGATAAATATATCAGTCAATGTATTAACTTGTCAGGATCATTATTTTTAAAAGAGACCGAAGTTCCAACGTTTTACCTATAAATTATATGCACATTTGTACATTTTGCACACTGCAACTAATTTCTCCTTTCTTGCGGAGAAAAGTGAGTGTTTATTGTTGTAATTCCCGATAAAGCAGAAGCCGATCAAGTCATGATCTCCTCATGTTTTTTTTTTTTATATCTATGAATAAACTGCTCAGTTTATCTTTCATTCTGAAAAATTATAGGAGTGCGTTTAAGGAGATGCGTGTGCTATTTCTAATAGGTCGATCTCACAGGTAGAAGTCTCTTTATTTCCTCATCACACTACCAGGAGAAACACACAAATTACATTTTAGAAACGGGTTTCCCAAGTAACGTAACTCTTATTCTAGGAGAATAAGTTGGACCCAATAAAATCAATTAATATTCAGCTCAAGTTGTTATTACCACCTAAAAGTGGACGGCAACAAGAGAAAAGAGAAAAGAAACGAGAGTACAAGAAGTAACAAGAAAAACAACTTAGATGGAAATGGGTCGATTAAATCCATTGTGTAAAGCACATATATATTTGGTTTTCTGCCAAGATAAAGCAATCATGGTAAACAAATTTTATTCATTTTATACAGTTTGTAGATCATAACCTCTGCAAAAAAAATAAACATGAATTTTTCGTCAATGTCTGATGGTTAAAACGATGTTAAAATGATTAACATTAAAAAAAAGACAACAAAACATCGCGTATGATATTACTCCGAAGGTAATATTTTATAAGTAGACAAGAAAAAACTTCTGTAACACCCAAACATCATAAAAATAGCTTGAAGGAAATTGATTGATTGTGAAAAAATAAAATATTGTCATCAATAATAATCATAAAATCATAAAATAGAAACGTATGAGACAATGGGAGATCAAAAAATAAGTCCGAACATCAACAATACATTGTATTCTCACAACTGTTATGTAGGAAAGTAAATAATACAGAAGCGAAGAAAATAATTCATTCCAGGATTCAAAAGTTCAAAATGAATAATTCAAAATTGTAAATATAATCTAACAAAAGATATTATTCATAGCTATAATCAAATGACTGGAAAACATAGATTTATTTGGAGAAAGAGGGTCAGCTGAAATTAAAATATTTCAAACAGTTATTCAAAAATAGTAATTCATTTGGTGTGATTAGCATACTAAGTATGAGGTTTAATATATATTTGGACAGCAAAATAAATTTTGAAATGTTTTCATTCTTTGAATAGGAACAAATTTAATTTCAAAAGGGAGGCGTGTATTTATAAGTTGATTTAAAATGTTAAATCGAATATTGTATCTATACTATCAGACGCAGAGAACTGAAATGAGCTAGCAAAATTACAAAACAATCAGCATAAACCTCTATTAATTTAACTTAGAGCATCTCTCTTCCTTTCCGTTCACTTTTTCTCACCTATCATTATTTCTCCTGGGCCTTTTATCAGTTGTATCAATCATATATTGGCACTTTCTGCATCCTTATCGTACATCTAAAATATGAGAATGAAAATGTATGTATGTGTGCGCGTGAATGATTCAATATGAGTTTATATGTGTGGGTAACTGCAGCCTTTTTGTGTCTATATGTAACAATGTGAGTGTACGTAAGTATATTTGTTTAAATAATAAAAGAAGACAAGATGTGCAACCGATTTGTTACAGACTTTGTACATTATTTCGTAAAGTGCAGATAATATTTAGGAAGGAAAAGTTCTTTCCAAATAATCAAATACCAAATCCATATCTATCATTAAGATACCCACATATTGCCATTCTACTAGTAAGAATGTCACCTAAATACAGCGTTCTCACAATCTGGCCAACATTCATAAATTAAAATCACTTGTCTCACAAAATGGAACTTATGTTTTACCGAACAACTTATTAGTTGGCATGTAGCAAATTCGCCGAGGTAATTAGTACGCACAAAGAGCCTAAATATATAACTCAAGGTATTGTACTCTGCTCCCTAATGAAACCAAGAGATCTCCACGTTATGCATGTGTATCATTTTTCTGTTTCTGTGTGAGCGTATAAACAAAATTCCGTAATACATGCAGACAAGAAATGGCATTGAGATAAATGAGTTAATTTTTTCTTTAAATCCAGTATTTACCCCTAGTTTTTTTGCCATCCATTAGCAACGTATTAGGTATCCCTTCCATATTGGTGAAGAATATAAAAACTATGAAAAATATAAATTTTTGTCCTATTGTAGCACACATTTTGTTTCTACCTCATGACAAATGCAGAGTAGTCGCTCTTAAATAACGACGACCTAATTCTGCACTTTAGAAGCCCCCAAACTATGTCCACTGAACTTGCGAAGTCTATATGACTAATATTTGTTGTATATTTTTTTGATAATTCAACTTTACTGCTTCTACATAAAGAAAAACATACGAATTGTTTCCAGCAGATTTTCTTTGATGTCATTTACTGGATTACAATATAAGGGCTTCGTAGGAATGAGTCACGTCTGCATGAAGACAAACAGCTAATATAAGAATAACGATGTGGCAGTAGGCCACTTCCTCCTTTCTGCTTCTGATTAAATAGGGCAACTAGTGGAGGTCGAATGTAAATCATATAAATAATGTTCACAATTCCTCATCTCTTAAATATAGAACACTTTTGTATAGTTTTGATACGGATAGGATGGTATTCAATTTCTCTATCACCGAAGAATATTAATCGATCAAGTAGGGAATCGATTAATACGGAAATTTACTGCACCACAAAATTTCGAGATTCTCTCATCTATCCGAAATTTACATAAGGTAATTAAAGAATGTATAATTTTCTATTCATTATATGTGTATGAATACATAGAGTTAGATCACATATATGTTTAGGCGTAGAAAACGAATGGATTAGCAAATACAATATTCAGCAGAATACACACCTGCTGAGATTTACATGTATTATGGAACTCCACTGGATGTAAAAATGATATTTTATCTTCAGTTTACAAATTTTTACTCTTTGCGTTGTGCACAAAAATGAAATGAAAATTTATAGTTTAGCTTCAATTATCCCTAGTCGTTCTCTGTAATATGCAATTATAGCAACACACACTCACATTTATTCATGTGTTCAGGTCATTAATGAGGAGAATGCAACGTGTCTTCAAATACATGAAGGCCTATTTACTGAGAGATAATTATCATAGAAATATTTCAGTTTATGAGATAAAACGAGGGTTTTGTTTTCGTTGAGAAAGAACATTTTCGTAAAAGACCAGATGATGAAAAAGCTGTTTGGACGATGAAATACTTCGAAGTAGCCGAAACGTATTGCATTCCATTGCCGATAATTAGGCCGGGTCCATCATGAAGCACAAATGTTAATCCCATGCCTTTCCGCAGCCGTAATTTTGAATGAATTCATGTTGTTGATCTCTGGAGATGTGAGATATATCGTGGACATGCTTATGTGGATAGAATGATTTATACTTTTTGTTTCTGCACCTCTCTTGGTATTGGGATTTCTGTGAATTCGAAATATATA
>NC_068981.1:14826878-14830686 GCF_001194135.2 Octopus bimaculoides
ATGTATGAACGCATATATACTTCTTACATACATGCTTACTATTTTTTTAATATTGATATTAATATTAAAATATATTGAGCTCCAAGTCTATGAGCTACGAAAAACTACTACAATACTGAAGCTCTAGAATTTATTTACGTACGTCTACATAGTTTAATGTAACCATAGTTTTCAATTCATATGCATCCAAGTAACTGTATCTATGTGATGCATGCAATAGTTCCATAGACATTATTTTCCTATCAATCTTGCGAACAACCCAGTACAACAAAGAATTGATACTTGTAAACATTCCAGTACAACAGAGTAACATACAACTGCATAGTCACCAGAAGGAACACTCGCTGTATGTTAATCAACTCACCAATGCGCATGACGATTTGTGAGAACAAAATTGATATGAAATAAAGACTGTTGTTCAACACATTTTCTCTTATACGGATGCTAACAAATGTACGGGTGCTAACAATTTCAGATCTGTATCTAGTAATAGGATTATCCGTACTGTATGACGACCGTTAGTGGCCCATAAATATTGACGACCTTTGTGTAGCGTACTATAAAATTTTCATCCAAATTTTATTCAAATTCATGCTTATATCCACACATACATACATAAATGCCTAAATGGGTATTTTCTGTGCGTGTGTATGTGTGTGTGTGCATATATTTATGTATTATGCTTGTGGTATGCATGCGTATTTGTGTTAATTGCCTTCGACATAGATATCATCTACATGAGGTATCTTACTGCCGATAATAATCCACTATAGTTAATTGTCTGTGGCAGATACCCTGTAGTAATCAACTACGATATCTAATTACTATAGTTTCGTGAAATGTAATTTTTAACATTGCATTTCATTTCTTTTCCAATTATGCTAATTTAGGCAAATGTTACGGAAAAGAACTTCATTTGATTGCGTAGTAAACTAACGATAGCTAAAGAAGAACCTGGTAAAGAATATAAAGAAGATCTAAATTTTACAGAATTATATATCATAATGTTATGCATCAAAACAAACTGTCAGCTTAAATACCGAATACATTTAGAGAAATCTACACTAGGCACATATTTCTCTTATATCATCAATGGGACCGATAGGCTACTTGAATATCATCTGCGGCTAATAAAATATACACCGTAAAATTCACTGCTTATACAACGACGTTAGACGTGTACAATTACGTATATTACCATACATGATCATAAAACGCTCGATATGATTGTTTTTGAAATATATAAAACCAAATCTTTTTCTCATATTCATGAGTATTAGTGTGTAAAATGAAACGATAATCACGCGATAGTAAGATATTATGGCTTTCCATATGGCACGAGCATCCATGGCTATTGTATACTAAGGTAATTGTGATAACAATTAAACCAGATCTCTTCGATCTCGAAACCGTAATATGAGTATATAGACTGTTGCCACAAACAGCAATAGTCGATACAAATACGTAATGGCTAAAGCTGCAGTACAGAAGATACTGCAAAGAAGAACAGGTCATCTCGAAATAACTTTTTGTGTTATTGGTGCCACTTTGTTCATTGCTAGTGTTTCTAGGATCCATGTGTTGGGAATACTATCAAAAGCCTTTCAATAATCGATTCAAGGAATGCTTAGACCCTTCCTTTCTGTTCGGCTGTCTTTATTCGTTCTCAATTGCTTGTACAGTGCTTTGTCTTTGGAAACTTTCATCCTACATAGGCCTGACCTTCTTACTTCTAATAATAGTGGTTCTGTGGCATCTTTTACATACCATACTGTGTTGTTTTAATCTGCTCTAATGCTGTGTTCCCATTCAATAGGTCCTTTTCCCCTACTTTTTCTTGGTCTATATAGTCTGTCTGTGTCACGTTTTGAGTAGAGTGTCCCGTATCTAGTTAACAGCTTCCTTGTCTTTCCTTGTCTAAGCTGTTTAGTTCGTCTAGTGTCTATGCGATTACCCCTGCTCCATATCTAAGGAGTGAAACCGCCCAGTTGTTGATAGCTTCAATCTTATTCCGTCCTTTTAATTTCAGTCTGCGCAAGTACTCCACCTTAAATGTTTCTGTCATTTCTTTCTCCAACAATTTATCCATTTCCAAAATCCCCAAGTACTTGTAGCCTGTCTCTTCTATCTGCTTCATAACCTTCCTTCAAGACTTACACACTACACTTTCTCAGTTCGAAATCTATTCTGATATCAGCACTGACAGTATACATCGTATCAACGAGGGAACTGACTTGGCCTTCATCTTTGCCATAGCCTTTGATGTCATCCATGAATAACAAACGGTTGACTTTAAGTTGGCGGCTTTTGATTACATACTCAGCTTTTGCTTTCCTCAGAATCAGTGTTAGTAGTATCGAGTACAGTACAAAGATCAATGGGGACAGGTTGTCCCATTGGAAGATGTCCTTCCTGCTTTCTACTGTCGCTATACGTCTTTCGTATGTTGTCAGGTCTATTCTCCAATTCGCCATACTTTTTCCAAAAATCACTCAACATTCGATGCAATACCAAATAGGTTCATACATTCCATTATCTTAGAGATTGGGATCATATCGTACGGCTTAAGATAGTGGATCCATGACATGGCTAAGTTACTTTTTCCTCCTCTTGCAGTCTCTAAGTACAGTTTTGTCTATCAGCTGCAAGATGCTTCCAGCCCTTCTGCTCATGTGTCTACCGTATTATCTTACTAAATATGGTCTTTTGTATGACCGCTCATAGAGAAATTCTAGTGTTCTTAGAATAAAAGGAGGATGTTTACATTTTCGAATACTCAGGGAGAAGGAAATGTGTAGGTATTCACAGATGTTGTAGATATGAAGGTTTTTTTTTTAAGCTGATCGTTTGTGTGTTCGAAAGCTGTAGGCATGTAAGTTTCCTAACTTATTTTGAGGGAGATTTAAAATATTCACTGGAAATTGCAGATATTCTAGTCTTTGGTAATAGTAAGAGGAAGAGTTGTTCACGTTATTGAATTTTTGTATTTCTGAATTAGTTTTTCTTTTTCTTTTGGAATATTTCTTTTCTTTTCAAAAGTTTTGTTGTGGTTTACATGTTTTGTAGATTCGTGCAGTATGTATATATTAGTAGGTGACAGCGGCTGGGACGTGTCCTTCGCTGCCCTGACCTGTCCGCAGCTGAAGACACAGAAACACTAATACAACTCAGCCGGACAACAGAAAAATAATTCTCAAATACTGGAATATCTACAATTTCCTGCGAATATTTTGAATTTACCTCAAAATAAGTTAAGAAACTTATATATCTACAGCGTTCGAACACATAAACGATCAGCCTTAAAATCTTTCATATCTACAACTTCTGTGAATACGAATCCTTTCCACTCTCCCTGAGCATTCGAAAATGTAAACATCGTCTTTATTCCAAGAACACTACGGTGTTCTCTGTTCGGACAGACAAAGGATCATCTCCAGTAAAATTTAAAACTTTAATATCTACAATTTCCTGTGAAAATGTTACCTTCCTTTTCTTTACTTCCCTTTTTCTCTGAGTATTCGAAAATGTAAACATCCTTTTTGTTGCTAAAACACTACAGTCTTCTCAGAACGGACATTCACACGAACATCTCTAAAAAAATTTAGAAACTTTAATATCTCCAATTTTGTGTGAACACTTTATCTTTCCTTTTTCTCTGACTACTCGAATAATTAAACATACTTCTTCTTCTTCTTCTTCTTCTTCTTCTTCTTCTTCTTCTTATTATTATTATTATTATTATTATTATTATTATTATTATTATTATTATTATTATTATTATTATTATTATTATTATTATTATTATTAT
>NC_068981.1:14831551-14832254 GCF_001194135.2 Octopus bimaculoides
GGATTTTTCTCTGTCTATTTCTTTCGCATTTAGTTTAGCCCAGTATTTACCATGTAGGGTCATTTCTATTATTATTATTATTATTATTATTATTATTATTATTATTATTATTATTATTATTATTATTATTATTATTATTATTATTATTATTATTATTTTATTTCATTATTTCTTCCTATTCATTTTTGGGATACTATTTCTTTATTCCGAAGTTAGCCAATGTGGCTGAACATGTAAACATGTGGCTAGGAAGCAAACGCCGTACCACATAGACACATCTGCGCGCCTATATCTATATCTCTGGGTGTCTACGTGTGTGTTCCTGCGTGTGTGAGTGTGTATTTGTGTCTGTGTGTACGTCGTTGAGTTTGTGATTATGTGTACACATACACACACATACACATACAAATGACATGATATAACGTGTTGAATGAATTTTCGCACATCTTATAAGACGTTGTTTGTTAAAACACTTCTTTCATGAAACTAACACCTCATATGTTTTAGTTATTTTCATTGGAATTAATTGACTCGTGATCGCTATAATATTTACATTCTTGCACGTTTTATAAATCGATATTTTTTCATTATATATTTATACGCATGTCAACTGATACACAGAATTAGATATGAACACCTGTACATGCTAGTTTTTGTGGTTTCCTTTCTCCATGTCTGTATATATATATATATATATATATAT
>NC_068981.1:14832633-14842754 GCF_001194135.2 Octopus bimaculoides
TATATATATATATATATCCAGAGAAAGCGAGAGAACGAGGGTGAGAGGGGGACAGAATTACACTGTGTTTTACATGTCACGTGGTTGCGCTTACCAGCTACCATCGATGACAGCAATAAACATTACTATAATTGTTTGGAATAATTTCAAATCATATTCTAAAATTGTTTACAATGCATAGAGAGATGGCAACAGTCTATATACTCATATTACGGATTCGAGATCGAAGAAATCTGGTTTAGTTGTTATCACAATTACCTTAGTATACAATATCCATGGATGCTCGTGCCATATGGAAAGCCATAATATCTTAATATCGCGTGATGGATAGATAGATGGATAGATAGATATAGATATATACTTATACATATATATGCATCGATATGTATGTATCAATGAACATATATATGCATATGTGTGTGTGTGAGTATAGGCGTAGACATATATGTGTTTGTGTGTGTATGTTTTAAAAGAAACAGGGAAGAAAGTGCAGATATATGGAGATAGGGAGAGATGAAAGGTTTAAGAAAGGGAGTGACGTGAACAAATGATTAATAAAGAAACAATTATATGAGTGTTCATTGTATTAATAAATAGCTGTTGACAAGTATATCAACGAAAATCTAATATTGAATGACTTAGAATAGAAGGTAGGAAAATGTAAATAGTATTGTATTCTTAATTTAATTTTCTTCATTACTATTTCCCTTAAATTTTAGTTTACCAGTGCATCGATTCCCTCCTTCGGAGCTTTGTCGTGTTTATGTAATCCGGAAGAATGAAATTGTTGAGGTGTTCTCAACAAACTCATAAAATGTTACATTTTTTCTGCAGCACGTTTGGTTGATCTGCATGCTTGATTATGATATGCATCCGTCGTTTAGCGAATGCTTTTTCTGTAATTCATATGCTATGTCTCCGAGAGAATATCTACGCTGCCCTTAAACCATTCTATTTTATTTTATTTTCTGATGTTGCACTGTCAATAAAATTCATTGTAAACATGCAGTTTCCTTGAGAATCTTACATGCATTTGTGTATATAGAAGGCACTTCGTCTACAGACCGATAAACTTTCGTAGACGCTATCAGTAGTAATAAACGAATTCTGGGATATGGATTATTTAGTGCAAATATGTTATCATATATTTTAAATGCAGATTTATATGTCTGTCATTATTCGTTCGCAACACCTGGGTATGTTACATGTGCATTAAAACCCAATAGTTTGTGTCGAATAAGTAAGCCATGTAGATGCAAATTCTGAAACGATATTTGGATAAGAAGGAACGGCGAAATATGAAAATTTAATTGGTCAACTCATATCTCTCTTTCAGGAAGTTTTCCAAAACCCAGCTCTCTGTGCATTGTAAACAATTTTAGAATATGATTTGAAATTATTCCAAACAATTATAGTAATGTTTATTGCTGTCATCGATGGTAGCTGCTAAGCGCAACCACGTGACATGTAAAACACAGATTATGTACTCAGATTTTACACATAACGTGTGGCTTTCTCTTAAAGGAATAAATTAGTTTTACGTCCCAAAAGTGCAAGCTGATTTTTCTCTTTGGAATATTGATATCAATCACCGAAAATTCGTTGGCTGCCCCTTAGCCACAGAAGGCACATCTCCAAGATGACAGACTTTAGAACTGAACACAAAGCATGCATTGCGGTTGAATCTTATTACACAGTTAAAATCTGCCCTTTTTGAGAAATAGAAAAGCAAATTCTATTGTTTTCCTATATTTCTGTGTTTACTACGTTGCGCCAGAAAAACAAAAATAAAATTATTGCGTATTTGGGAATGAAATTCTCTGGTTCCCTGTTATTACATGAAAATATTATTAGTTTCGATAAGAAATTGATTAATTTCTAAAGAAATACAAGATAACTATATTGATAGTGATTCGATATTGCACTTAAATTGTGAGTTCAGAACATGAAAACGCTGCAGCAAATAACAAACAATATAATTAATATTGATTGTTAATTGTGTTTGCTAATTAACAACACACGTGTTTTATTCATGGCTTTATTTTAACTTTGAATATTCTATAATAAAATATATAATAATGATGAAATAAAAATTCTAATAATTAATTTGAGATTGTCGTTGCATTATGACACTACTATACGTTGTCTGAAATCAAATGTTTTTCAAAATTATATAGGTACTAAATGTGTCATTGATATTGTCTACGATGTAACACATCCCTTTCTTCCCTCCCTCAAACCTCTTTCTCTCTCTCTCTCTCTCTCTCTCTCTCTCTCTCTCTCTCTCTCTCTCTCTCTCTCTCTCTCTCTCTCTCTCTCTCTCTCTGCTTCTTTCTCCCATCGCCTGGCTCTACTGTTTCATTTACCCAGTATTTGAGCATTAAAGTTTTTTTTAATCACATTCCTTTATCAGAATTTTTATCTATTAATATATTTTATATCACGACTCATCTCATCTATAGCATGTCTGCTGCTGAGAATTGTGGGATTATTGCTTTTGCTCGTAAAATTTTTCTAAACACCACACCGGTTTTAATAATTTCTTGTTTTTTTCTGTAGTAAATAAAAACTAAATGTTTAGGAAATGTTGAAGTTGCGACAGTAAAAAGGGAAAAAAAAACTGTTAAAACGTCAGGTGATCATACATGTTCTAATATTCAATAAATTTCAAAGAAATAGGAAATAATAAACTTTCGGACTAAATGGTAAACAACAGTATTAGGCATAAGTTTATTCTTATTTGAGGAAATATGATCTTAAGTGGAAACACTTTAGCGGCTTTTCTTTTGAAGAAGTAACTAAAATAATCTATCACACTTTGATTTTATTAGAGATAAGACTTATCACGTGTCAGTGTCTCATATATCTTAACAAAATGACATACAAATGTGTGGAGGGTTTTACCTGCATTAGGTCACGTGAAATAGCCGAATTTACAAACTTATAATAGTGTCATTGATTATCTACAAGAAATTACTGCTTAATTGGGCTGTTTTCAAAAAGATATGCCTAAAAATGTGATAAAGTTGAACTTTCATAAACAATATTCATGGCTGATTCAATCGTCGGATCGTCATTTGTCATTTTTTATTCTTATTTTGTAGCATACATAATTACCCTCTTCATAAGTATCATCTCAGCATTATCTTGTCGTTCATCATTATGAATTTTAGAATATGACACTAAATGTACCAAATTTCAGTTATATTACTGCAAACCCGAATCGGAACATAATTTCAACCTTACCATACTGCAACATGAATTTTTTTTCGTTTTTAAGAAATTAAATATCCATTAAATAAACAATTATTTTTACTTTGGTGTTTCTTAGGTCATTTACAGCATTTTTCTCATGTTTATACAGGTATTGATTTTCTATCACTCGATACTTGCTGCGCTCCTCTAATGTATGAACTCCTCTGTATGCGCTCATCTGTAATGTGGGAACATATTGCGTACATGATTTACATGAACCACACCTACAATCATCACATTCTCAGTATATTAATCCTCGAATTTTTGTTTTCCCACTAGCAATTTCGATAATATATTTAAGTCTCCCCAGGTTTTACTCGAGCTAATTACTCAGGACCAGTTTTATGTATAAAAACTTTGTCTTGACGTCACTATTCTTACTCAATAACGACATTATTCTTATCCAATATTTCTGAATTCTAGAGAGGATCAATTCACGTCCAAAAGGGTTTTAAAATAGCCCATGGGCCAGGAGTAGTGAGCATGCATTCTATGAATCACTTTCTCATTCAATATCGTAATCAATTAATGAAGGTGTGTTAGTTAACGACAAGGCTACAAGTGCTAGATTGAAGGTATATTTAGTATATTTAAAATTTTCGCATGGACAACTGAACCAAATTGGAAGAGGAAGGTTCTTCTATACTAAAATGAAAAGCAACTATTATGCGGGTTCTTTTGTTATGCTGGAACACGCCAATGGTGAGGATACTTCTTCTATACAAAAGTCACCTGCAGTATAGTAACAGTAATTCAAATCCAGAAGAACATATCTATGGTGTAGGATTCTTAATCTAAACGATAGATTGCATTGTGAGAGTGAATGGCTTGAATCGTGGCATGAATCGTAAAAATAATAACTATCTGAAAGTAGGTAGCATTTAATTACTAAACAAATTAATGTTGCATTGTATTTTCGTAAATTTTGTGACATGCCTACTTAGAAAGGCATCGCAAACAAGGAAGATCTAGGGGTTTTCGCAGAGTACTAATGACAAAGTTCTTGGTAATATTATAACAGATGACAAATGTAGATGTAAGGATTCAGAAATGTATTGATCACAGTGCTGTGAACCAATAAACCGGAAACCAAAAACGTATGCCGAATGTGACGATACAATTAATAATAGTTCAGATTCAATGAGCGTCGTTGATCAGGAATATATTTTATGTAATCGAATGATTAATAAAAGCTTTACTTGGATGGTCTGAAGTATTTGAGAGGCAGTCGACAAAACGTGGCTGCCATCAGTATTTAAGCTATCCTGGATGATCTAACGCTAGAATGCATCTCGTCACAAGACAGTTATCTGTGTGGCTTAGGCAATGCACAAAACGTATATTGCCCCATCGATATTCTCTCAATTTGGCTTGTGTGGTAATTTGCATTTCCAAAGTTGAATATTAGTATCAAAGTTTGATGATTCCAAATGACAGAAATGTTCAAAGAAAAACTCCCTACAGAGATTGTCTATAGCACCTGAGACATGCCTGCAAGATACGTTCCAGAAACTGAAAAGAAAAAGATGAAAGAAGTCACAGAGTAGGTATCATTAAATAAAACAAGGTTGCGGAGACATATTTAGTTAACATGAAAGGAAAGGATGTATATGTTTAGTATTTACTGAAGGTGTGTTCATTTTTGACAAGATCCTTTATATTGCTGGAAATATCTGTACCAATATCCTTAATTGAATACGTGTTTACTCATATTTGTTTAAGATAGCAAAAATAAGTGATAATCAGCTATTACGCCCAATTGTTCGGCGTAATCATAAATCCAGTCTTAAGCACACGCCGTCTATGCAACTTATTAGACAATTAATATTGGAGGACAACCACTTCTTCTTAACGGGAACGGCCATGGGCACAATATAATCCCAACATATGCAACATTCGTTTTATGTTTCCTGCAGCAAACGTTCCCTTGCGACTTCACTGCCTACATTAATAACAACTGGGAACATTACTTTGACGATAGTTCCATCTTCTGGATAGAAGCAAAGAAGACCTGCAAGGCCCCATTCCATCACAAACAGGTTTCACGAAGTAATACAATATAACATGGAATATGCTAGAAAGGATTTAAGTTTCTTATCATGGAAGAAGGGGAAAGTATTGAAACAGATCTATTTTACAAACCAACACACACAGACACACACACATACTTAAATTTCCGATCAGCACAACCCTCGCATGCCAAAAAGAACAGTATCTTTAACATGGCAAGACGCATCTGCACCATAATAAGACACTCAACACGATACGAGAAAAGATATGAACTAAAATGTTTCATTAATATTCGATGAACCTCATCAATACGGCCATCTGCAAGGCCCAGAATATTCCAGTGACAAAATAAAAAAGGAAAAAGCGTGTATCCCATTTGTCGTCAGTGACAATCCAAGGAACTTCAACATTGTGAAAGTTGCTTACCAATATCTCCAATTACTCCAGCAATCCCCCAAAATGAATGCACTCATAAATGACAAATAACGTATAGCAAACGCCAATAACCCAACCTGAAAAACTGCTCACAATGGCGAAATTTACCTGTAACATTCAAACAATGCAAGTTTAAAAAATCCTGTGACCGTCGATGCGGAACTTTTGAATACATTCATTAGGATGAACAAATCTCCTTTAAAAACAACGAGACTCTCAAAGTTAATATAAACATGAATTACAAAACAAAAAACTTAATTGACTGTGCATCTTGCCCACAATGTAAAGAATACTACATTGCTGAAACCGGAACGGGATTACATGACAGAGTTCGCGTACAGAGTCAACAAATGATAGACCCTCCTGTAAGAAACACCACTTGCAGTGAACACTTAGCATCAGGCAGAAAGGAAAAGTCACAATCTTCCTCTTCTTCTAGTTATGATCGGACAAATTACAAATACAAATATTCCCTTCATAGTTACCCACAATCCTAGAAACTACAACATCCAGCACTCAACCAACCGATACGTTCCAATTTGAAATCAATCACCAAATCTACGACGAATAATTTTAAAAATCACAAATTATCAACAGTCGAAGACAACCACGTAACCTCAAATGACTTCTAACGGGTGCAAGTTTCATATTTGAAAATGAAACGATGCATGTAACCAGCTATGGAGACCCCGTTCTAGATAATGGGAATTGATAGAGCAAGAGGCCATCAAAAGATTTAAGAATTGGAAGGAATTAAACGTGAATGCAAAAATGAATTGTAAAACAAGAAACCTCATCTACTGCATCACATGCTCACAATGCAAGGAAAACTACACTGGGGAGACAATATGGAAATGCACGAGTCGTGTAAATGCACATAAAGAGCAAATTAATGATTCATCTCTTAAGAATGATCCATGAAGTGAACATATAGATATCTTTGCAAATAGAAAATGTTAAATATTGCTATTTGACAAAATAAACCATGACAATGTCCAACCACGAAAGGCAAAACAAGAATACTTTATAAAAATTCTAAATCCGGAATTAAACCGAAAATAACCAACTTTCCGTATAATAAACAATGGTAAAAGAATATTTATGACTAAGTATGAAAAGCAAAGGAAGAATAATTGATGAAAACTCTAAGTCAGAAAATAAATCGTAAATAATTTATACTAACACGACTACAAAAATAACAACTGCCTCTTCCATACACTATCCAAGATAACGTGAATTAAAAAGATTAATCGAAAGCGCTCGCACTCACTATAAAAAGAAAACTACTTCCAAAATGCTTAGTAACATCCTGATAAAAGATATCATAAATCTTTTTTAAAACATTTCTTTTAAAATCCGTTTTATATTTAAAAACTGTGTTAATTGTCAGAAAAAATGTTCAAATATATATATAATAACACTATATATGTTAATTTTTTAATTAATATTATTCTTCATATTTACTCGTAATAATCCTTTCTATTATAGGCACAAAGCCTGAAATTTTGGGAAGTGGGATAGCCGATTACATCAAACCCAGTACTTAATTTATCGGCCCCGAAAAGACGAAAGGCAAAGATGACCTCGGCGGAATTTAAACTCAACGTTGTGACACATGAAATACTGATAACCATTCCGCCCGGCGCGCTAACGATTCTGCCAGCTCGCCACTTTTATATTTACTCGAAATAATATCGTATTCTATTTGAAAAATTCCTGTAAATTTTCATAAAATACCCCGATAATTTGCCGTCTTATATGCCGTAATGTATTTGCTTCAAACCATAATTCTGTACGTGGAAATCGATGGTTATATAAATTTCGTTAGTTTTGTAACTATCGTTTCATTGCTTGGGAGTTTTTAAATGATGAATGTTTAATTAGATTTAAAATACGAGTGCTTCTCAATTTATTCTTTCCATGGTTGACTGACTACGAAACATCTTTAAAAATTGTTTATGCGCATAAATGACCGATAAATGCAGCGTATATGAATGCTAGAAGCTACGTTATTATTCCACATTATTTACGACAATTAAAATCTTCCTTCATGTGGAAAGTTTTTTTTTTTCTTTACTGAAATCACAGAAAATCAATAACGTATAAAAGTTAATAGTATTTTAATTAAAACATATGTGATGTGAAAGAAAAAGCAAATAGCTCATCATTCTTTATTTAAACTAGTAAATATCTCTTATGTTTCCGTTTGCATGATATGGTTTCGTCTGTAACAATTTTGTTTAATCATCTGGTGTAATATTATACTTTAATATATTTCTAGTTATTCGCTAAAACACACCTGGATTCTGAATTCTTTCTCAAGTTAAGGACGTTTTATATAGCCTTCCTTTTGTTAAGAAATCAAAAAACTAATAAAGATTAAATGTTAGGAAGTCAAAACAATACTTGGTTAACTAGTTGCTTTGATGATGAGGTCTATTTCTAAACATTGAAGATATCGATTATTTAAACATTTTCACAAATTCAGTTATTTGGAGTTTCGAAATTTTTCATTTTATAGAATTTTATTTCCCCCTTGTAACTTTTGAGTTTTCTTTTTCTTTTTGTGAGTTTCGAAAATTTTCTGAAAATTATTCGAAAAACGAAAGATGAAAATAAAAAAAATAATGATACTTGCTCTTTTTACTTGAAAAATCATGATATCAGATGTTTAAGAAAAATCTGCGAAAATGTTCGAATAATTAAGAACTACAGAAAAATAAGGGAGCAGCATACTTCTTGGGATAGAGTTGTTATCAACAATTCTTACCACGTTTGAAAAATACATAAATTGCCTTAGAGTACACCAATTATTTGCCGTACTGCATTTCATAATCTAATCGCTTCAGCTCAATCAGTGGTTATATAAATCGTGTTCGTCTTGTGACTATCTATTCTATTCACTGGCAGTTTTTAAGTTGTGTATGTTTAATTAGATTCAAAATAGGAGTGATTCACAATTTATTACTTTTTGGCATTTATGCGCACAAAGAGAAATATATTTGTTGGCACTCCGTCGCTTACGACATCGAGGGTTCCTGTCGACCCGATCAACGGAACGGCCTGCTCGTGAAATTAACGTGCAAGTGGCTGAGCACTCCAGTGACACGTGTACCCTTAACGTAGTTCTCGGGGAGATTCAGTGTGACAAGGCACAACAGAAACAGGAAGTAAGAGTGAGAGAAAGTTGTGGTGAAAGAGTACAGCAGGGTACGCCACCATCCCCTGCCGGAGCCTCGTGGAGCTTTAGGTGTTTTCGCTTAATAAACACTCACAACGCCCGGTCTGGGAATCGAAACCGCGATCCTATGTCCGCGAGTCCGCTGCCCTAACCACTGGGCCATTGCGCCTCCATATTAAATGTGTACGTATAGCTTAATAACACTACACAGAGTGAGATTATGATTTCAATTTCATTGGAATATTCTACAGCATTTTACGGCAAGAAGATGTTTGTGAAAGAAATGAAAGATCAAGATTTTCAAATTATAATTTTAAATATTGTAAAAGTTAATTAAAATACTTTTAATTACATATGACAAATGGCACTGCTTCTCAGTTGATATAGGAATCATATATAAATATTATTTGTGATTTAATTCTTATGAAAGATTATTTGATTAGTGAAAGTAAGAGTGATTCCATTATTCCATTGTATATGATATCGTACCTTTCACATAATACTCGGTTAACAAGTTTGTTCGAAATGGAATTAAATGAACATCCGTAAAGAAAATATTCCTTCAAGGAACATAAGGCTTCAATACTGAGAAAAGTAATTAATTCTTATGCATTGGAGTATGTGTAGATAAATTAATTATTGAGTTCATATTCATGCAACTTTAATCGAAGTAATTTTGTAAGGTATCTTCGAATAACAGGTCTATGTCCAAGGGAACAGGGAGATACATAGAAAGCTATAATTAAGTTATATAATCAGGTGTGCGATAAAACTAATACACCCATTACGGAATTGAAAATCAGCTCTTACAGATATATGTTCGGTCATAGTTTTATATATTTCATGTCAAATATGTGATCTTAAACGTACAATTCCATATTATACGTTCTGTCTTGTAAAATGAATGTATCTATATTTTCTATAGAATTTAGAGCTAGCACTGAGAATTACGACGTTTCGTAGACGAATACGTCTATGTAAACAAAGCGATTGAAGTTAGAAAAATAAGCAATGCATATGCATATTTCTGGACATATTTCTGGACATATATATGCGCAGGAGTAGCTGTGTGGTAAGTAGCTTTCTTACCAACCACATGGTTTCGGGTTCAGCCCCACTGCTTGGTATCTTGGGTAAGTGTCTTCTACTATAGGCTCGGGCCTACCAAAGCCTTGTGAGTGGATTTGGTAGACGGAAACTGAAAGAAGCCCGTCGTATATATGTGTATATATATATATAT
>NC_068981.1:14842891-14847471 GCF_001194135.2 Octopus bimaculoides
TGTGTGTGTGTGTGTGTGTGTGTGTGTGTTTGTGTGTCTGTGTTTGTTCCCCTACTATTGCTTGACAACCGATGCTGGTGTGCTTATGTCCCCGACACTTAGCGGTTCGGCAAAAGAGACGGATAGAATAAGTACTAAGCTTACAAAGAATAAGTCCCGGGGTCGATTTGCTCGACTAAAAGCGGAGCTACAGCATGGCCACAGCCAGATGAGTGAAACAAGTAAAAGAGTAAAAGAGAGTAAATAGTATACAGTTCTTTCCTCGGCATCACATCCAACCAATTAACTAGCCACCAAATTTAGTGGTATAGCTGTATTGGATAAACCAATTTATATATAAGCGCATTCCTGACAACTGTTACGGACAAATTAATTGCTGGTAGGACACAGCTTTTCGTTTTCCAACCATGATGTACTACAAAGTAGTCCTACATTTGTGATAGTAGTGTGTTGTTTTTGTTTTAATTTTATTTCTACAGGATTTCTTTAGAATCTAAAGCCAGCACTGAAAGTTACGACGTCCATGCAGGCAATGTTATCGAAGATAGTAAAATGGGCAATATGTACGTGGGAATAGTTAGAAATGTGTCTAATATGTCTATTGTTCTATCTAATAGAGTTATACGGATACAGTTAGTAGCTACTTAATCAATGTAAACGTACTGGATGAATTGGACGTGGTACTGAAAAGGGGCAAAAATTCCTGATCGATGCAGAGACAACCATTACCTATGTTCCAATCATCGGTCGCATTGTTTGTATTGACGTATTTGTATATGAAACGACATAACTTTCAGTGCAAGTTGTAAATTCTACAGAAAATCTGAACAGAGAAATTTGAAATGAAAACAAAGCACTGCTGACACAAAAATAGGACACGATTTTGACTTATAAACTGCAAAGTACTTGATAGTATATTATGGTTGCAAAACAAAATACGGTCCCACTAACGTCTATTAACACCTATAAAATGATTCAATCATATTATTTTCAACATTTAATATTATTATAGGATGATGGTGGTGATGATGATGCTGATGGTGATGGTGGTTGTGGTGGTGGTGGTGATGATGATGGCAATGTTATAGTTGTTGTTATGAAATATGCATATATGTGTACACACAAACGCATATATATATACACGTACACACATACATATATATATACACGTACACACATACATATATGCATATGCATACATATATACAACATACATACATATACACGTGTGTGTATGCGTGCATGAGTGTGCGTGTGCGTGTGTGTATGTGTACGTGTGTGTGTGTTTGTTCAATCAAGCGGTCATACATGTAAGCACGTATACTAGTGTTTGTACATATTACGTGAGCGCGTTCGTGTGGGGTGCCGTCGGAATACATCTCACCATTTTGCGTTAGAGAGTGTAATCTCCAATAATCTTTAATGTTTCATTGCAGTTCTTTCGGTGCAGAGAAACAAGTAGCTTCTACTTGTGAGGTCGCTTATTCACTTCTAAACTTCGGATTAATAATGGATCACAGTTAGAGATTCAGAATATACTAGTGAGTAGAAATTATCCTGAAGAGACATGAAACGAAGGGTGGAATGTGTTCTATATGATTTCAGTATTTATGTTGTTAGTTGTCTGCATGTTGCTGCTATTTTAGTAATGCTTTTACAATACTCTCTGTTGGATATGTCAATTTTAAAGTATGTGAAATTTCTTAGAGAATTAGTCATTGAATATTCTATTAAGAAAGAAAATGTCACAGGAATGATAACAATGAGTAATCGCCTTTGGATATGTTCGCCGATAAAAATCATAGTTATTGATATTTTACACGAACACGGTGACTAGAATTCTATCCCCTAAAAGTGATACATTTGCGTCACT
This sequence comes from Octopus bimaculoides, assembly GCF_001194135.2. Taxonomy (NCBI): domain Eukaryota; kingdom Metazoa; phylum Mollusca; class Cephalopoda; order Octopoda; family Octopodidae; genus Octopus; species Octopus bimaculoides. Next base: position 14,844,765 of record NC_068981.1, read on the forward strand.
ATCGTACTGATTAGGGCCGTATCATATAGTTCCTGTTATACGGTATAAGTGATACCTTATACAACATAGACGTATCCAATATATGTAACATTTGTTTTAACACATGTTTATACAAAGCTAAGTGGCAAACGTTGGGACGCAATGTCCCAGTGGTTTGGGCAGCGAACTCACCTTCGGAAGATCGCGGTTTCGATTTCCAGACCGAGTGAAAACACCTAAAGCACCACGAGGCTCAGGCAGGGGGTGGTAGCGAGCCCGTTGTACTCTTTCGCCCCAACTTTCTCTCACTGTTTCTTCCTATTTCTTGAGTTACGCTGCGATAGACTGGCGTCCCGTCCAGGTGGGGGTACATATGCCATAGAAACCGGGAAACCGGGATCCCGGGCCTATGAGCATGGATAGGCTTTAAAAGGGCGCATAAATAAATAAATAAATAAAGTGGCAAACGTACACACAGTACTCACACACACACACACACACACACACACACACTACGCATACACTCAAATACACACAAATATACTCTCACACACTGACATGCACGATATACACATACACACACATATATACAAGTATATATATATATATGCATATATATGTGTGTGTGTGCGTTTATATATATACAAATATATTTATATTTTCTGGTCGGTTTCAGCTCAAAGCTGTGGACATGCTGGGGCACTACCATATTGTTACACTGTTATTATTGAAAACCTGCTCTGATATGTGACATTTGGTATTAAGAGAGTTTGATGGGGCTACCCTCATTGGCGCTACCGGCCGCGAAGTAGTTCCATCTTGGACTCTCGCCAAGAAGAGATACAGTTTTTGATTTGAAAGCACCTACATCCACTTTTTATATGTCACTCAGGCTCTTTGAGAGAATATTAAAAAGCTGTGGGCCTGAAACCCAGGGTGTTGCAATAACTGGGCTTCGAGCCCGACAGCTTTGCTGGGATCTTTGGCACTATCCAGTGGCGACATGTTCTGGTATTTTTTGTAGTTTTTCAATGCCAAAATGTGGCACAATCCCTACCAGCGTGCTTCAGATGTATATTACTGCATATCTCTCCCGCCTTTGCTCCAGGGAGTAGAGACTTAGCTGGTTCAGGCTTTCCCAGTAGCAGAGCTGTTGCAATGAGACGATCTCCTTCGTGAAACTTCGCTGACTTGCTTCAAGTTTAGCTATTAATTTTATACAGTCGGGTGACGATAGCTGCGAGTAGTAGTCAAGGCGGCTAACGCGAAAATGTCCACCAGAGGACGACCACGGTTTCCTTCACTCTGGTGCCGAAGATTCTCAGGATATATCCATTCAGCCATCTGCACTTTGTGGCTATTTTGCTACTCTGGAAAGAGGCATCATCACTCATGTCGATACTCAGGTCTCGCACTTATTTAGTTTCTAGAATAGTAATCCCCTGTGGGCCAGTGTACTCTGTAAGTTTTACGCTGTTTTGGGCGCAGGTAGAGCAGAACTTGTAATATATGTGTATAAATATATATACATATATAGATATATATGCATCTATAGTGTGTTAGTCACGCTATTAACTGAGGGTCCACGCAACTTAAACCGGAATCTCTGAGCCAATTGGGTTCTTTATATATATATATATATATATATATATGTGTATGTCTGTGTGTGTGTGTGTGCATGCGTGTGTGTGTGTGTATGCATATATGTATATATATATTTATGTATGTATGTATGTATGTATGTATACATATATATGTGTGTGTGTGTGTGTGTGTGTGTGTGTGTGTGTGCGTGGGTGCGTGTGTTTGTGTGTAAGCTTAAACTAAGCTAACCTCGAAAAAGACAAAGACCCCCAGATCAACGATCTCTGGTGGCAAGAACAGCTGAGAAAAACGGCGATGATGATGAATGATGTGTAGAATGAGTCTGTTCGAAGTGATAATTAGTAATGAAATATAATTTTACATACATGCTGATAACTCAGTAATGACATTGTTAAAGCTTGTCCATTGCATTTGCAACATATGAATGCACGAAGTCTACAATAATGAATGCTGCAAATACATTTCCTTGCATTTATCTATTTGTGCATTTCAAATATCCATTTGTAAGTGAATGCAATGCATGTATTTCAGCGTAAATCTCTTCTGGGGTATCGATTGAACGTATTGAGAATAAAGCATAGGTTCAGAGGCCTGTTTCTGTGTGCAATGTCAAATTATATATTGAGCCAGATTGAGAGATGTTTAACGCTTGTTTGATTTTTACAATATAATGGGACGTCCTTCAGCATGCTGTATGCTTGGGATGAGAAATTTAATTGTTGCCATTACTTCCTACCAGAAGAACCAACAAAGCGTAAAAGATTCCCATGTATCACACACTGATATTTCAGAGCATAAAAAAAACAACAGTATCTGCCGTTACTAGATTGATTTTCGTTCGTATTGTAGTAACCTCAACGTACAATAAGAGCAAGAAAATAGCTACTCGTTAATCTAAGCAAATTCACAATGCAATAACATATATCTAAACACAACGCTTGTATCGAAAATGGCGGTATATTTTCATTTTGCTTTTTCTTAAATCACAATATTCGAGTATCATAATATTATACAAACACATAAAATCTTTAGTGCCGCGTTGAAAATAACTTACAGTATTTGCTCAAATTCCTTAAAGGAAAATTTCAAATGACGCTGAAATGAAGGTTGTCATTGGAATGGA
>NC_068981.1:14848001-14848701 GCF_001194135.2 Octopus bimaculoides
TATATATATATATATATATATATATGTATGTATGTATGTATGTATGTATGTATATCCGAAAATACATACACATGTATGTAAGTTTGTGTGCGTGCGTGCTGTTGGGGTGCTGAATAAACTGTATTATTTGAATATTTGTCGGTTTCTTTTGTGAATTCCTTACGACGATAAATTTGTAATCAACAGTAAGAAAACTATCTTCAGCGACAGGTCACTGAATGTCAGTCTGGCAAATTAAATTTACGCAAAAATGATATTCGTTCAATGTGTATTTTGAAATATGTGTAGTACTTAACTACCTGCTCCATTACTTTTAGCCACAAGTCCAAAGTTTTATGAAAGAAAAAAAAAACAGGGTAGCAGTGACAACTGCACACCTTCTACCTAAAGCCAGGCGCATAAGAATGGCCAGTGAAAATGTGATCATATTCGTGGTGCTCCTGCATGGCCACATACATCGGGCTGAAATATATAAAAAATATTAAAAAATAATGATCAGCATATATACTGGAGTTCTGCAGTAGCGATGAATTTCGATAAGGGACAGAGTGCATAGAATCTGACCAGCAGTCTATAGCACGATCATATTGGATTTCTGTTATACATATGTTTGTATCCGTAGACATACACAAACACATATATATACATAGAGATATGTGTATACATAGGCATATATATATATATATATATATATATATGT
>NC_068981.1:14848843-14853829 GCF_001194135.2 Octopus bimaculoides
TCTACCTAAAGCCAGGCGCATAAGAATGGCCAGTGAAAATGTGATCATATTCGTGGTGCTCCTGCATGGCCACATACATCGGGCTGAAATATATAAAAAATATTAAAAAATAATGATCAGCATATATACTGGAGTTCTGCAGTAGCGATGAATTTCGATAAGGGACAGAGTGCATAGAATCTGACCAGCAGTCTATAGCACGATCATATTGGATTTCTGTTATACATATGTTTGTATCCGTAGACATACACAAACACATATATATACATATATACCTATTTAAACATATGTAAGTAAATCATCCAGACTCACAATTGGCGTGTTTTGAGTAACCATGTTGTCTGTACTCACCCTAGTTCAGTTCTCGGTGAAATACAAGCAGAAGATTCTACACCACGATGTTACTTGAACGAATTGAAAATAACAAGCTTTGATACAGACGTATAGTCGTTAAAGTCATCAGGCTTTACCTTTGTTTACCTTGACTGTGAAAGGCAGTAGGTAGGTTAATTATTTCAGTCATTAGACGCTGGCCATGCTAGGGCACTGCTTTGAAAAATATTAGTCAAGCGAATCGAATTGACTCCAGTACGTATTGCTTAAAATTTGGGACTTACTATATATTTAGCCGTTTCGGGGAAGTAAACAGACCAACACCGGTTGTGAATTGGGAGTGCGACAAAACACTGACACGAAGATACATGCACGCAGATATGTAGGATGGACTTAATTACGTAATTCAATCACAGTTAGAAGTCACTTCCCCAATATATCATACAGAAGAAATGAAACCTGGACACATGTGGTTCCGAGGCGAGAAGAATTAGTCAACCAAGCGTGAAATGAATAACATTTAATAAACACCTTATTTGAATGTGAGCTATAATATGTTTCAGGCTCCGAGATTGTAGTGGTCGGATGGATTCTTATTCGAAATTAAAAGATTGAAGTAGATGCATGCTGCAGATGCTTTTCCGATTATTGTACCGTGGAGCATGGAATTTATGGTAGCTTACAATTAATATACTTTGTACACTCGCATGCACAAAAGCATACAGACACACACAAAACGTACAACAGTGAGCGAGTGAAGGAAACACAGACACACGTGTAAGACTGTATGTATAAACTGTAGGCCAATGTTGTGAGTATCACACAGTACAATACACACACACACACACAAACACAGACGCGCATACGTATACATACATACGTACATACATACATACGTACATACATACATACATACATACATAAAGATTGAGAGAAAAGAACTCAGTCGATTTTGATTTTTGAGACATTTCAGTGCACTGGAAACGCAAATGCCTTTTATGTATATAACCGTATTATATCCGAGGAGATTAGTTATCTTCTAACAGTACGATTACGACCGAGCCGACTTCATTTGATCTATATATTACTGGTGATAAAATGTGGATTTGGATATCCAATAAATACATATTTTCCTTTGATACTTCAAAGAACATATGCGCCGAGAATGTTTTGGTCAAGATAACTTGATAGTGTAATTCTTTCCATACATAGTTTTTTTCTGAAATTGAAAGTCACGTATTTGCACTTACATTACAGTAATTGGAGGAAGAAAGATGTGGCTTTCAAGTTCAAGTCCAGAATCCGATGTTTCGATCTGTTAGGCAATTTATTGGTATTAAAGCGTGACAGAATGGAAATAGGATTTCCTGCATGTATATTATATATATGCTATTTTATATATCAACCCATAGAGTCAAATGCATGTAAAAACACACTCACATACACACACGCAAACACATTAAAATACGTATGCACATACATATACATACATAAACATACATCGACACTTACACGCATATGCGCGCGCGTGTGTGTATGCATACATATACATAAATACCGGGCAGCGAGCTGGCAGAATAGTTAGCACACCGAGCAAAATGTTGCGCGGCATCTCGTCTGCTGTTACATTCTAAGATCAAATTCTGCCGAGGTCGACTTAGTCTTTCATTCTTTCGGGGTCGAATTAAATAAATACCAATTAAATACTGGAGTGGATTGAATCGATTTAATCCCTTTGTCAGTCCTTGTTTATCCCCTCTATATTTAACCCCTTGTGGGCAATAAAGAAATACACAAATATATATACATATATATATATATATATATATATATATATATATATATATGTGTGTGTGTGTGTATGTGTATGCTCATATACATGCATACATATACATACATATATATATATATATATATATACTCATACACATATGTCTATAGATATATACACACATATATATATATGTATATATATATATATATATATGCTTTTGCTACGTTATACTGCCTTGCATGCACACACACGCACACGCATACACACACATTCACTCACACGCATACACCCACCCCCACACACACATGCACACACCACGAAAGTAAGAGAGGTGGATTTACAAAGCAGGAGCTTGAATACGTTCTCTGGCGTAGATTAGGCATCTCCCTGTTTGAGGATTTGTTTTAAGAACAAGAAAAGTCCTACAACTAATTTTTGCAACTAATTTTAGCATTTGAGTTCTGGTATCTAGTTTTCTATAATTTTTCGTGATTAACTTTGCCTTTCTCAAGGTACCAATAAGGGCGGTGTTATTTCGAAATTGTTAAAGCGTCGGAGAGGAGACACTTGAATATTTCTTTCTATGTTACAACTGAGTTCACGCACTATCATGGCGTACATGTGAATAAACGTTCATTTGCCGAGCTGTTTAACACGACAGTTGTCATTAGCGGTGTCTACTCTGTTGCAAAAGGGGTGAAAAGTTTCTCGTCAGAACAGGTTCTAGTAAAAAATTACCCCCTCTTCCTGCTATGAGATTCATTGTCGTTAACGACCTGTGAAAATGTGTGCTGCGTTTCCAATTCCAATTACATATATACCGACGCACACAAACATGAACAAATTCATGTTCGTATTTATTTATTTCTTTATTTTTCGGGCGCTTTGCAAGTCAATGAGCTGGCAGAACATTTAGCACACCGACCAAACAGTTTAGCAGTATTTCGCCAGTTTTAAGTTCCGAGTTCCAATTTCGCCGTTGTTGACTTTGCCTTTCAACATTTTGAAGTCAAAACAACTAGTATCAATTGACCATTGGATTCGATATAATCGACAAACCCTACCCTAAAAAATTGTCGGTTTTCTACAAAAATTTGAAACCGTTATTGTTTTGCATATACTGTATATCAGTTTCATAAATATTTTTTTTAATTTTCATTAAATTATTGTAATCTAGAAACATTTTGCTCATGAATTATACTGTAAACTAATGCTCAAAAGCATATGCTCTCTTACTATGAAGACACGTTTCCAAATATTTACGCCCTGAGCTCTATTAATGTCTCTTCGGATGCGGTACATAAATCACTCAAGTACGAGTCGGTTATCCTTCTACTGCATCTAAACAGAGAAAGCTGCTGGCCTTGCCTAATTTAGAAAAAAAATATTATGTGTATAGTGACTAATATTACATTAATTTATTGAATATCTTTGTCCCTAGTAGGTCATTCGATTGTTTAAACTCACATGCGTGACAGAAAAGGAGCCTAAATTACAACGCATTACGAAACGATCTTCAGCATGTTTAGGGTATATTACGTTAATCATATTTTTCTGGGTTGTTATTTTAGAACTCGGGATACTGTTGAGAAAAATGCCAGTAGAGTGTTGGCATATCCTTTACGTTTCAAAATCAGAACACTCCACAATCAAAACTCCCTCCTATAAACCTCATTGCCTCTAGAGATGTGGTCGATATAACTGACGGTTCCGTCCGTATATTTCTATTTAATAATAGTAATAGTATTTCTAATAATAATACGCTATATGCTTTGGGTTATCACCCAATGCATTATCTGCATAATTTCATATGCTTCATATATTTTTAACATAAATTTAAATGTGAAATTGTTACATTCTAAATATTTGTTTGGTATATATCAGAAAATATACTCCAACGTTTAATATTAATTTACGAATACGTGCTGAGACAGGAGACTATATTACATTGAATTGCCAGGTAAGCGATTCTAGGGACACCAGCTTAAAATCAGACACATTTGGAGAGTGATAATTTAATTCCAAGATATCTTGTTACTACAGCAAGGCGCTTGTTGTACGTATGTATCAATATGCGTAAATCGTCCATGAATACCTAAAATAGGCTATGAATATTCTATATTAAACGCTTATATTCTCTGAGTGCATATGTGCTTGTAAATCATTATTTAATTGGAACCTTAGAAACTTTACTTAAAATCATTTCTGATAAATTGAACACAACATATTCATTTAAAACGCAGATTTCCGGGTCTTATATTAATAACATTTCAACATGTTAGGTAGCTTTCAATATGTATCTAATCTAAGTTATTGAAGCAAACACTTATAATTTGGTCGGTTTCTTCTGAAAGCATACAGGATTATATTGGCAATCCTACGAAAAATCTTGATTGAGTTAATAAATATAATTACCATCATTAATGTGCAATGAGAGCTACCAGAAGATGATTCAAGAGTGATATTAATATTTTTATTACTATTGATATTATTATTTCTATTATCATAATTAATATTATTTTCGGTAGTAGTAGTTATAATAGCTTTAGTTCAGTAAATCCATGCGTTTATCATCAGTGTGTAAAGTCAATAATCTGTTGAAGTAGCACTTTTCACTTCGTTTGCGTTGTTCTTACAATTCATATTACTTCTAATCTTAAATCAAGATAGTGATCTCCAACTGCGTTATGGCATTAGCTTCGTTAGTTTCATTTTCTAGTGGCTGGAATCTCTGCAGTATTAATATTTCCAATTCCTTGCCACATGGAATACAGCTTTAATAGTATAGAGCAATTATATATATATATGTGTGTGTGTATGTGTGTGTGCGTGTGTGTGTGTGTGTGTGTGTGTTTGTGTGTGTATGCATATATATATAT
>NC_068981.1:14854132-14859456 GCF_001194135.2 Octopus bimaculoides
TATATATATATACAAGAATTAGGAGAATGATATAATGGTAAGAATAATGTTAGTTCTAGTGGTGATGAAAGCGTTGTGCTATAGCTAGCAAAGAATTGTTTTGGGGAAACGAGACGTATGTTACCTCAACCAATGTGGTCCACGTAAATAGTACTGATGCATGATGGTAGCGAATTTCCCATTCTGATTATATAAAGTCAAGCATCATCATAGAAAGAAATGTCATCATTCAAAGATGTCACAGCTGCTGCTGCTGCTGCTGCTGTTGCTGCTGCCATGGTTGCTGTTGCTAAAAGAGCTAATGAAGTGGGTGAGATTCTTATGATACTGGTCTTGGTGGGTGTAGTCACATTGATGTGTGTTGTGAAGTATTGTGGTGGTGGTGGTGGTTGTGACGATGATGATGATGATGATAGTAATGATAATTGTGGTGATGATGATTATGATGATGATGATGATGATGATGATGATAGACCGTCAAAATAAAGGCCCGGACGTTATTCGTCATGTACAGCAAATAAACCCAAAAGAGCATAAATGGAAACGTAAGGAATATAGTTCAGTCCTACACGCTTATTTTACAGCAGTGCTCTACACTGAGAGCGAAAACATCACAACATATACATATACAATCTGGAAGAAAAATAACCAAAATAAAGATTTGGATACAACAATGAACTATAATAAACTCTGTTTTCAGTATTAAAAAAATGTTTACCTTTGTTAATACGAAGTATAGACAACGTAAATTGCCTACGAGACGATGCTGTGCGTTTTACGATAGTTCCTACATTTATTGACAAACACATTTTGTTTAGTAACTAGATGAATTTGTATTCTATGACAAGTTGAATATGCATATTACATTTATGAGAGCAAATCAAAGAACATAACGTAAACACTGTGAAATAAATTGAGGCTATATATATTCATAATCGATTAATTACGAAAAGGGCTTATACAATTAATATACTCATGACATCTGTGGGTGTGGATATACGTTCAAATGTTCCAACAATATCTAAATAAAGTACCTGAAGTGATGACTCTTTATAAATGCATTGTTTTTTTCTTTTAAATTATTTCTTTGTCTGATGTGAAAGCTGATCCTTGTTGCTGAAATATTTAGTCAAGTTAGTCACTTATGAGAAAATAGGAAATAATTGTAATAGTCAACATTTCACTTAGTCAATATACACTTACGTTCTACCTACCAGAATATTCTTTCTCTATATATGATTCTATCAAGACGGCAACTTTAGTAAATGTTACCATATCAGTGTGTATGCACGCAGTGACATCAGCTTTCAAAAGTTTCGACTCTATGTAAATAATAGCTCCCAGCTGTTTACTGATGTCTTTGATATTTTTGTTTGAGATATCGATCTGAATTATTTTCTTATATTTCTGTTTCAATGAAATTATATTTCAGAAGTTTGAAGTTGCAGCGATTACATAAAAGATTTGCTTATGCTTAATGAATTCTGTTTCATGAATAAATTATTATTCGTGTTTATCATTTATGTAATAATCTTGTTCATATTTCTTTCTAGAGGTGAAGGAAGAATGCAGACACATACAATAAGGAAATGGAACGCATCATATATCTGTTTTTTGTTATTTTTTGAATATAAATAAATATATATGTGTAAGTATATCCTTGTAAAATTTACACATCTCAATTTTTGAAATGGGAGAATAGTTTTGAGTTCTCTAAAATCTTTCCAGAATATTCTTAGTCGTTTTCGGTGCCTGGAATATATCTTAATAGGACACGTTGTGGAGCAGCTTTTCAACGATTAAAATATTTCAGGCAATTACTAGCGTAATTCTTCCTCAAATTGTCCGGATCAAGCTTTGACCAATTAGGGATTGTAACATATTTCTCCTTCCGTTGGTGAGAATATTCATTAATGCCAGTGATTTTGATATTCATTGAGACAGCGGCAGAACTTTATATTCCTCACAAATTGTACTTTTCAAACGCCGAACTAGTGTATTCATTTTAATTTAAATAATTATTCAAATCTTTATATGTACTCTCCCTGTATTTTAAACCTCACAAATTCTTATATTTCTTTATACTACTAGAAGTAGGGATTAATACCGGTATACACACAGACACACAAACAAACACACGTACACATACAATTTTATTTGGTCTGGGGAGAGTCATCCCGTTTTAATACCTTATTAATTAAAACACTCACCGGTTCTATTTCAACTCATTTACTTTTATTTTTCTAAACTTTTCGTTGCTTTTTGCAATTTCCAATAGTTGTTGATTCTGTCTGTAATGGAAGCTGCGTTCGTTTTGTTTGTTTGCTTGTGCGCATGTGTGTGCGTCAATGTGCACGTGTATACACATATGTATGTATGTATGTGTGTATTTTTGTATGTGTATTCAAATATATATATATGTATATATATATATATATATATATATATATATATATATATATACATATACACACACACACACACACACATACACACACACACACATATATATATATATGTGTCTCTACGTTTCTATGTATTCTGCTTATTCATCTGTTTGTGTGTTTGTTTGTGTGTGGGTGAAGTGTGCATGTGTTTATATGGCCATGTGTTTCAGTTTCCTTTTGTGCATGTATGTGTGCTTGTCTGTCCGTGTTACTCACGTGCATCTCTACTTAAGAAAGTGTTTACTTACAAATCCATGTACCTACGTATATATATATGTGTGTGCGTGTGTGTGTGTGTGTGTGTGTGTATGTGTGTGTGTGTGTGTGTGCGTGTGTGTGTGTACGTCTCCATAACAGCCTACTAACAAGTCTACTTGTATATGTATAAAACGTGGATATCAAGCCCTTGCTGGGCTTTGGCATATTGGTAGACTATGGAGGACGGTTTTCTGTCGTCATATTTTCTCAAATTGTCATTTAATCTCACCGCAATACTCGTAGGTCTTTCAGCAATATAGGTGATGTTCTTTTCTTTACAAGCACCCTCTATGCACTTTATTATGTAGACTACATTTTTAGTTCTACAGTTAATGCCAGGGTTAATCTTACATACTATGCAGTTCTAATTGGTGCATGAGGTATTCTCAAATCGGTACGTCCTACATAATTGTTATCTAATGAATCTCCCTGGCTTTTCAACGATCTTAATGTTGAGTTTGGTCTCCATCAGAGCTTTCCTAAATCTTCGGGTTAGTTCTCCATGAGCTGCGGCCTCTACAAACATTACTCCTTGATATTTTTCAACCTTGTACCGTGTGTTCACCCTCTTCACTTTGTCACAAACTCCCTGTATCCTGTTCCAGTCATCACTGGTTTCATTACATATAATACTAACTTCTTTCTAGCTCCCCTCTATACCCGAACACTATCTTTCTGATCACGTCCAGAGAATTGCATGCGGTGCATGAAGTTCTGTACGTTTCTATGCTTCATATTGTTCTCATAGTGTGGGGAATGGTTGTTCACTATCCTAACTAGGTCTGCTATGAGTATGTTGATTTTCATTTGTATCACAATGCTGCGTTCTTGCGAACAGCATATTTAGGAGTGGAGGAGCTGTACTCTTATGTTCACAGTCTCTGACCAAAGTTCAGTATCAAGTACAGAGTGTCTAATGTTAGGGCGCCTAGTGCAGTAATCTATAGTTACCTTCATACTTTAATGGATGGTGTTAGCTATGTACTGGATGATCTCCATTATGTTCCTCTCGGTTTCTACACTACATGTTACTAGAGTTTGTCCTATCTAGATTATTAATGTCATACTTATAATAAAGCAAAACAGTTGTGGCCACATCGACACCAATGGCTGGACACTGAACCTGCATGTATAGTTTCCTTTTAAATTCTACTGTGTGGTTATTCAAGGTGTTTCTTATGCCAGCCCCAATTGCATGTGCAATCACTCTTCTCGCCTGACTGTTGTTTTCAGGGCTCGTGTAGGGTATGGTCCAACCACTTCAGTGCTCTGCAGTGCTTTTTCTTCATTGCCAGGTTGATGGTGGGTAGTCTTGTGGTTTTCAACTTTGTGACCTTTCGGGGCAGAATCTACTAAGGTCATGATTCTCTAGTTAGGTACGGTTATAGCTTAGAATAAGATAGAGGTCTAGTTCTGACGTGCTGATGTCGTGGAACTCTGCCTGAATCTCACAGATAATCTTAATGCTTTTTTCCCTGCAGACTTTATGTCTCTCGGTGGCTAGATTGAAACTTCAGCCATACAGCACACTACACAATATGCGAGGTCGATGGAGTGGTTGCAACAACTGATTCTACTGAGATGTTACTCCGTGCTCACACAGATATAATTGGACATTTCAATGACTGGCCGTAACAGCTGTGAGAGGAACGATAAACTGTAATTGCTGGATATATTTGCTCCGCAAACAGGCCGAGTTGGGGGTCCCATAACAGGATCTAGGGAGGATTTGTGATCCTTACGTAACCCGTATACCGTAGGAACCTCGCTGCTGAAAGCTTGGACATTTTGTGCAGTCCGTTTCTTGGGTTGGATTATGTTGCACTACATTCCAATGCGTGATTTGAGATGTTTTCCCACTATTTCATCTTCCTCTGGTGCAACTATGACTATAACTACCTAGACACCGTCCATGTATGTACGCCAACTCAGCTAACTTAGAGCAGCTTAGGCATCGCATAAGCAATAATAAAGGTTCAATAACCAACCAACTGGATCTTGCTAATATTTGCATCTAAATACCAACGAAGGTAATGAATTTTGAGTAACCGTTAACATAATTTAATTTATTTTAAGGTATGGATGACTTAAGCTTACTTGTAACCTCCCCATTCTTACAAACACCAAGTACATAGCTAACTCGCTTTGTGATCATAAGTGCACCAAACATCGCGTGTGCGTATGCTCACATATCTACGGGTTCTTGTATGAGAGAGTGTACTCCCGCCATGCAGCTTGCCGGAGGGCGTTTATACACCCATATGTGTTAATGGGTACATTTAATACTTTCCTCGCTGGATTGCATGTTCATCTCTCTTTTTGCCATTTGTCATATTATTTATAAATGAAGATATTCATGCGTCTGGCTGATTTTGTCTCTACAAAACGGGAAGTTACACTGTGGAACAGTCATTTAAACGAGTTGTATTTATTTATCTCCCAACGAGGTACGTCTGCACCTTCGGATGCTACTGAACCAGTTGAGTGACCCACCCATGAGGAATCAATGCTAGATGTGCCGAAACAATTGTTGTGATTAATAATAAATTCTCGAATATTCCATTTCCGTCTTTTATTTGCATATACATACATACATATATATATATATATATATATATA
>NC_068981.1:14861135-14866396 GCF_001194135.2 Octopus bimaculoides
ATATATGCATGTTTCCAATGCTTCCAACTATGTATATATAACGTGTACTTTATTACTATTTGAAGTTATAGCCATTTCGTGGCTCTTATTTTTTTTCGTTTCTTGATTTGTTTTGGAAGTCATATCATTTTGATTTAGCTTTATTCGCAGAGATTGTTCATCCTTCACTGTGAGTATTATTCTCAATATTAAAATCTTACATATCGTTTAAAATCACCAGAATTAACCGGGGGGCATCTGACATGAGTATTGTGTCAACATGGCAGAAGATGTTTATACATTTCTGCCATTGACAATAGCCATTGCCTTCTTCGTCAATCTACATGACGTATGAAAGAAATTTATTGAATGTATTGTTGTATCGTCTCAATGTATGCATCTCTTTCAACTGCCACTTATCATGTAGAGTTTCAAGATATAAACAGCTCAAACCGCTCATGCACTTGCGCTCAAATTGACTATAAGAATGTTACTGTAAATGCATGGATCAAGACTACCCTACCTCAGAATTTATATCTCAGTATGCATAACATAAACTTTTACAAGCATTCATCGTTAAATCGTTTTGGTTCATATTTTATATTATAACTTGGAGATCATCTTTATTAACAAAAACTTTGTTTAGCTCCACAGACATATATTTGTCTATTTGTATGTGTGCCTGGCTTATGTGTTCGTGTGTGTATATTTGTATGTGTGTGCGTTAACTTATATGAATCTATCGGTCAATAATGTAGGATAAATTGGATTGCCCAACCCCATTTATGTATTTGCACACTACAATACTCTCTATCTATCTCTTCATAACAGGTACAAGGTCTTGAGAATGTTTTACAAATAGTAGTTCTGTATTATTACTATGCATCTAATTAACTTATTTCTCAACATTTTTATTCCACACAGAAGACAGTTGCAACAGCACATTGAATACGGTTTGCTAAACACTGCTCGTCACAGCTGACTAGCTTGCATAATGCTGTAGGAAGATGAAGACAAATTGGAAGTTTACTATGCGAGAAGGTTTTTGATAAACTACGGAAGAAAGCTACAGAACCTTATGAAATGTTCGCGATTACTTATGCATTGATTTGTATGAGCCGAGTATCTATTTGTTGTTGCCACAATAGATCAGGCAAATCAACTCTACCGGAAGCTCTTGATGTTCTCAATTTTCGGCAGCCAGCGCATCATTCATATTTACTGGCTCCCTGTGGCCAGACGGTTAACAAATTTTCATTTGTAGAGATATTGAACGTGTTCAGGATGAGATTTCGTCGCAAAACGTGTGTATGTGTTTGTGTGCGTGTGTGCGTCTCTCTCTCTCTCTCTCTCTCTCTCTCTCTCTCTCTCTCTCTCTCTCTCTCTCTCTCTCTCTCTCTCTCTCTCTCTCTCTCTTTCTATCACACTTATCTCATCAAGCCCTCATAAATTCCATTTTTTTTATATACACAGACTCTTTCTCCATCATGAGCATGAGTGTGTATGTGTGTGTAACAGAGAGGTGGGGGACAAGAAATAAACTTCTGTCTTTGTATGTGTGTGTTTATATTACACTTCCATAAAGATCATACTCACACATACTAATACACATCCATGAAAACACAATTTCTAAAATATTATGTTGAAAATCTAGATGGAAATGAGTGAACATGCTACATTAAGATATGTAATATATTTTCTCCATTTTGTATTGTACAAATATGATTTCCTGTCAAACCCGACGTGTAGTTTCAGTTTTAAAATAAACATTTGCCATCATCTTGTTTATATCATTTTCAGAAGCATATCTGACAGTTTCTATCACAAATGTTGAAATAGCAACACAAATTGCATTCTACTATCTACGATTTTTTTTTCTCATCTCCTTCAACATTTGCATTATTTATTCGAAGAAATAACCAATTATCTCATGACACATCAATACCTCATTAAATTTTACTTCGTTATTGTTATTCTTGCAGTATCTTTCTCCTTAATTGATTCCAACAATAATTCTCGAAAATGCGGCTTTTTTGTAGTCTTCTATTATGTCTTATTTTCTTTTCCTTTTTCTTCTCTGTAAGCTTGAATGATACGTAATTATAACGTATTTTTCCGCTCAAGACATATACATAGCAAACGAAACCGTTTAGCTTGGCATAATGTAGGCGCCTTACACTGAAAACAGATATATAATTATAAGAACACAATGATGAAAAATGACTTGATACTGTACTTCATAATAAGTATGTTAGAGAAAATATTTTCTTCGATGTATTATGGACAAAACTACATAAAAATAACTTTTTCAAACTGCGGAAATATGTCCAGAATATGAAAAGATATATTTATGCAAATGATTGTAGTAGTAACATGGGTGTATATACACATTGCTATATAATATGTGAAATATTTTTCTACAGAATGTATTTAACTGCTCCGTGAATTTAGTAGTTTATTTTTTGAGAAATGGTGTAAATGAAACAAAAATGGAGTCGTGTCTTATGCATGGCTAATGGATGTGGTACAAATAAAAGTCAAATTACTCCAACTCCTGTCTTGTAATATTCTTTGAAGAATGATCACGTTAGACTATGCAGTATTAGATATATAATAATATATGTTGTTGAAGGTGCTGGAGTACATTTGATCATAGATTTGTATGAAGTCAAGTAAAGTGGAAGAAATAAAATCAAAATTTCAAGCATTTAAATGCTGTTTAAATCTAACGAACAGATAAACTACATAATAATGAAGACAGGATAATAAAGAAAAGGTTCACATTTAACCACAGGCTTCCTGAATCAATGCTGACTGCAATTGAACTACAATAACGTAGAGATTATTTGAAAACATGATGTATTTTTCCTCGACATATTGATAGCTAATTTTCTCAAATTAAAAAAAAAAAAAAACCCATATATTCTTTAATTTTTTTTTTATTCTGTTACTTCCTTTAGGCAGTTCACTACGGCCATGCTGGAACACTACCTTTAGTTGAACAAGTCTACATCAGGACATATTTTTTCTAAACTTAGTTCTTATTCTATGGGTCTCTTTTTCTTTTGCTAAGTTACAGGGACGTAAGCACACTAACATCGGTTGTCAATTGATGGTGGAGGGACAAACACAGGCGGACACACACACACATACACACACACACATATATATATATATATATATATATGTGTGTGTGTGTGTGTGTGTGTGTGTGTGTGTGTGTGTGTATACAACGGGCTTCCTTGATTGTCCATCTACCAAATCCAAACACAAGACTTTGGCCGGCCCAACGCTATAGTAGAAAGCACATCTCTAAAATGCCACAGACTGAGACTGAACCCGCAACAATGTGGTTAGGAAGCAAGCTTCTTACCACACAGCCACACCTGCGCCTCACATTTCTCTAATGAATTAATCACTAGCAGAGATATCTCGTCTTCTTCAGGAATAAACTTGTGTAGTTTTTTTTATATCCTTTTACTTGTTTCAGTCATGTGACTGCAGCACAAATAGCCATCTTGGATCACAAACGTTGGTCGAACGAATAGACGACAGAATTTATCCTTTGTAAACCTAGTACTTATTCTATCAGTGTCTTTTGCCGAACCGCCAGGTTATGGGAACATAAACACAGCAACATCCGTTGTCAAGCAATGGTGGGGGTACAAACACAAACACACAAATATACACATATATACGACAGCCTTCTTGCAGTTTCCGTGTAGGAAATCCACTTAGAAGGCTTTGGACGGACTGAGGCTATATATATATATATATATATATATATATATATTGTGAAGTATATTTGCCATCTAAAAGTGGACTACCCATAGGAGACGATGCTACTGTTTTTATTAGCCCCAAGAAGACAACTCCGCCACCTAGCTAACGACACAGTGGTGTGTGTCCGATTAGTATTAGCGAAGGGAAACCGTTGTTCCTAACTCTAGTCTTACTTAATACACACAGACATGGGTTTCCGGGTAGTAACCTGATATCAGCGTGTGACAATCACAAGCTAGCGATGAAGACTCATACCAAACGCAAAATACTTTATGTTTTTCCAGTGACAAACTGTCGCTGATCTCGAAAAAGGAGAAACAAGCAATAATAAATTTCTGATCGAGACGTAAACAGTAGCAGCACGGAATCATGAATTATATTTGCCACTAAAATGTGGCCGACACATAGGGGACGAGGGTACTGTCGGTCACAGACAGTGTGTCGTTAACCATCTGGAAGAGATGTCTTCCTGGGGCTATAAACAACTGTAGCATCGTCCCTTATGGGTCTGGCCACATTTAGGTGGCAAATATACTTCTCTATTCCGTGCTGTTACTCTTTACTCTTTTACTCTTTTACTGTTTACATTTCGCTCAGAAATGTATTATTGCTATATATATATACATATATAATAGTGTATAGACAATCTACATATTTATTCCGAAAGGGGTGACCTTTGACAGGACAGCTTACATGCTAGAAAGGACAGTTAAATTTCAAACTGCGAATAAGGGCAATTTCAAAGGGAATTAGAATAAAAATATTTATGAGGCTGCCCTAAGACACGAGTTTCTCTATCAATGTGCAACATAAATTTGTTGCATAAATATGTATTAATTTTAGCGCCCTAACCAAAAAAGTACGGATGTCAATTGAATTTATTTTGCACATTGATACAGGAACTCGTGTCTGAGGGTAGCTACAAAAATATTTTTATTCTCATTCCCTTTGAAATTGCTCTTATCCGTAGTTTACATCCTATCTTTGTCGACCCGTGTTTCGCTCCCATTTCGCGGCATCTTAGACAAGCAGTCACTTGTATCGCCTCGGTTGATTCCTACCTTCTAAATGGTTCCTGCTTCGTGAACGGAAGACAGACAGATGCCCGTTTGGTTAGAAATTATATTCAAAAATAAAAGTATATACATGGAAGGCTACCCATAAACAAAGTAAAGGAAAAATAAATTCATGATTGAAAGAGTCAGGTGTCCGTCTTAAAAGAAATTACGGCTGAAACAATCTTTCAAATAAAAGATCTGTTTTGTTAAGAAGCTATATCAATCACCTTCGATATATCCTAGAAGCAAATCAAAAAGTTAAAAAGACGTAATAAAATCACAATGCTACATAACGCAACAAAGAAAAGAGGGTGAAGAAATATACATGAGAAGTGAACAAGAAATTATGGCACCAGTTTATCACTAATTCAATATCATCTCCCTTTTCTCTTGCTTCTTTCTCGCTCGCTCTCTCTCTCTCTCTCTCTCTCTCTCTCTCTC
>NC_068981.1:14866609-14874661 GCF_001194135.2 Octopus bimaculoides
TATATATATACATACATACATATTATTGATAAACAAATTTGATAACGTAAACGATAACAATATTTAGTATTAATATATCGCCGCCGAACTATAGATGGAAGTCGGATATGAAGCACATATAAAGGAAGACATATTGTATATTTAAAAAGCATAATCTAATTTCACACAACTATCTTCACTGAGACTGATTAATCCATCATCGCACGTTATAAGTACATTTAGATAAAACATATTAGCTCCATCCCACCAAGAATCGAACTAAGCTCACACAGTGTACAGCGGCATGGGTTTCAATCTCTTTTGTCTTTGCAGTGCAGATTGAAGCTCTCGCAAGTTCTCGCGTGTCGGAGGGAAGCAATTATTCTTAAAAAAATCTCTATATAATGCATATTCATGAAGGTCTCAATATATTACAATTTTACTAATAGACAACCAAGAACTGAATATGACGTGTTTGAACAGTTTCAGTTGATCGTACTGACACACACACTTGCACATCCACATCCACACACACACACACACACACACTCTCTCTCTCTCTCTCTCTCTCTCTCCCTCTCTCTCTCTCACACACACACACATTTATACACGCACACATATATGTATTATACATTTACTACTACTATTAAAGATGCGATTTTAGAGTAAGAATGACAAATTATATTGAGCAAATACATACAGTTCTTCGTAAAACCAATGCTTACTAGAAAGCTTGCAGTGTCTCAGTCAGTAAACGATTTTAGCACATCACTAGATCTTTTAAAGATAAACACGTGTGTTTATTTGAAAAACGATTTTGCTTTTAAGTGATTTGTTTTATGGGAAATTGCGTTATAAACTATTCGAAGAGGGCGCCAACTAGGCAAGTATGATATTTTACAAAAAATTATAAAGTTTAAAATATTTGTGATGATATATCATGACCCATGAGACGGATTTAAATATTACAGAATCGCAAACACTTGGCATATCTACTCTATGGATTAATACAAATCATTATTCTAGTTGGTCAAGATTTCTGGCAGTGCATCTAATTTGATATTCAGTTGTCGTTATGTATCGTAACCCTACAGATTATTGATGAGACACCAACGAACGTATCCCCGATTAAGTGCGAGTTCTTTGCTGTTTAGCGTTTCCCGTCCGACCAGTTACTGATATTGTCCATCCATTGCGTTCCTTGCTTCTTTCTTGATCTACTTCCCCCTACTCTTCCTTCTACGATCATGTTTTTCAAACCTTTCTTACTTCGACAATAAACATAATTGTTGAGATCCTCTATTTTTTAGATTATTCAAGAGCTGTCGTCTTCCACCTACTTATTGTATATAAATTCCTTTCTTCTATGATCTTGATAAATGACACAGAAGATTCTGCTATACTCCCACAAAATGACTACTGGCCAAATGACTACTGGCTCGCACTTGTCTTGTTTTTAACTTGGAAGATTTTTGCTGCTCCAGACGATATTCTTTTCTACTCCACGCACAAGTCCCGAAATTGTGTGGGGAGGGACCAATTGATTCGATCGACCCCAGTACGTAACTGGTACTTAAGTTATTGACCTCGAAAGGATGAAAGGCAAAGTCAACCTCGGCCTGCTCCAGACGATATTAAGCTTTTCTGTTGTCTACAACTCAGAATTACAGCCACCTATACTTAAAGTCGCATCAGAATCTACGAAACTATTTATGCCTTTCAAGAACTAAAACATTAACATTATTTTACCAACCACTAAATGTAAAAACTTCTATAACAAATGTTCACCTAAAGCAACATAATAATGTGTTATTTGATTTAATTTATCGTCAGAGCATTTCGAGCGAGCCCAGCAGTGTTTTCGGATTACAGATTTAATATGGTCTATACAAAATTCGTTTGGAAGGCGCCCTGATATTGTTACGTATCATTAGTTCTAAATTTACTGATAAACGCCATATTCCATTGGAACTTTTTTGTTTATCAATTAAATTCGAAGGTCTAATTGTGAGCATGGTACTGCATAACCACTAGCAATGCATGCTCGTCTGGCTCTCATCAGTAAGTATCACAGTACATGCTTAAAAAACAAATACAAAACTTTTGATGTTAAACATCTTTCTGTTGTTTCCTACTTATGTAAATATATCAATCACGAAATACAAAGTCATATGTTGAAAAATACACTCGGTGTCTTACCACGAGCTTAGATATTGTATCTTCTCCAATAATCCAACTAACATATGCACATTCCCGTTGTAAATATATCACAAAAATATTAAGAACGAACCTTTCCAAGATTATTACATATTGCCTTCTTTGTAAGGGTGACAAGGTTTCCTTCACACTGGTAATCAACTCTATACGGTCCTAATATTTTTCTCTTTATTCACTCTGCAATTGTCGACCAGCATATATAATATGCTGTGACTCGATTGTAGGGAATATCCTATAGACATTCCAAAAATGAATTTTTAATGATTTTATATTTATGGCTATCGGGAAAATGTTTGTCTATCAAAGCTGGGAAGATTTCAATGAAACAATACATAAAACTTTCGAAGGTCTCATTTTTACAGCTGGTTTTTGTTTCTTCAAACAGTCTTTAAAAACTTTTGACTAGATAGCAGTAATTGTTCTATACTACTACAGTGGTGGTATTATAATTTTTCTCCACTTCCTTTTCCTTTTTTATCCTACTACTCCTTTTGGCCTAAATGTTGTAGGTGTCTTTTCACGCTTATTTAAATCAAACATTAATCTTATTCTTACATGTATAACTCGTTCCATTTAAGAACAATATCATTCTTTACTTTCTCAAATCCTCATAGTCCCTTATAAAACGTCTTCATAAGTTTCCAATCTTTCCAATCCATAAGTTTCCAATGCTTGTAAAAGGTTTGGCATCAGTAGCCAATGCGGTTAATCTCTTTGATCTAAAATATGTTTTCTGAATATCACTGAAATGATATTTATTAATGTTTTTTCAGCGTCTACTGAGGTAAGTCTGAGTTTAAATACAACAGAAAGCTTTGACATACCGTAATTCATTACCGCTTCCACATGTTTTTCCCTTTATTCTTGCGTCTTATCCTTACATGTTATTTTAGGATGTTTTGGCCACTTAATTCTACTACTACTAAATTTAGCTCTTGTCACTTTCACTTAGGGGGAACGGCTTGAGAAAATTATGCTCGTGTATATCATTGGATCTACATCGAGTTGAAATCAGTTTAATATGAATTTGATTAGCTGTGCTGAATCATCGTATCTAAGGATCCTAAAATGCTTGCGTATCAGAAACACGTGTCAGCCTCTTATATGTTGAAAACTATAATTAAAGATGTATAACTTTACATTCTTCATCACGTTTTATACACATATACATGCATGCATATATGCTTACATACTTGCATACGCATATACAAACACACATACATGTGTGAATATATGTGTATAGGTATATATGTGTGTGTGCATTTCTAGATGAGTGTATGAATAAACACATGTGCACACTAGCCCACATACATAAATACACACACACACATATAGAGAAACACTTTTCCATACTCCAACACGTTGTTAATACATGTTTTCTTTATAATACATCCACTAACATGTTTTGATAATTGAAGTAGTTCAAGTATCAAATTTCTTCAACAAAGAAAATTTATTAATTGATTATGTTTCCAAATTAAATATCGTCAGTAAAACTTGCAGTGAAGCATCACTCAATATATTTAAGTAGGAAGTAGAATTGATTTAGTTATCGCCTTTGTTTTGTGGATTCATTCATTGGATTAGTATGAAGTTGGTATTGAGTAAAATAATTAAAAGATAAAACATTAATGTTCTGAATATAAGGATATGTATATTTTAATCCTTCGAACAACAAATTTTATAAGGACGAAACCGCATTGTTGTAACGTATAAATAGTGTTCACCTTAATTAATTAAATCAATAATGTGGCATTTATTTATGTTTCACTTTATTTAATACAATACCAACAATACTAACATTTTCTACTGCTATAATACCCATATTTATTTTGTAAGAATATTACTTTCAAATACACCAATATTAAACGATCCGCCCGCAAACCCTTCATCGCACAGATTGCTGCTTTAATTAACACATCCTGCACTTATATGAGAAATCTCGCCTGCATATATCTATCCTTATATTTCTTTCTTGAAACAGATACACGCATTTTCATTCCAAAGCATTTTCTAGAGAAAAATCTATTCAGAAACAGCTGCATTGATGCCCAATGAATATATTGGATACACACTGATCTTTCTAAGATATGCTATCTCCTTGCAATATGCTTTATTACAGTATGTGAAATGTATGCTGCATGTTTTACCAATTTGAGATCGATTTCATAAATTGAGACTTAATTAATGAAATTCTCATTGTTTTTTTAACAATATGTGCGCTGTGTACATACGCACACATTTTAAAACATGTATACGCAACATTTCCCATGCTAACTATTTTATACATTGAAAAGAATTCTTAATTACATTCAACAGTGGATATCTAAAAAAAAATTCTCACAGTATTATTAATTATACTTCACTGCGTTTGTAATCTTTCTTTATTGTGATGCTAGAAACTATTTTATAAATCATACTACTACTACTACTACTACTACTACTACCACTACTACTACTACTACTACTACTACTAATAATAATAATAATAATAATAATAATAATAATAATAATAATAATAATAATAATAATAATAATAATAATAATAATAATAATAAACATCGGTAAGATACGCTTTGTATAAATGAGCTGGTCGAGTTTCAGAACTTGTTTCCTTTCAAAATAAAAATCAATTTTGTTTATCTCATGTCGCTAATACCATTAAGAACAACAACAAAAAGAAAACAAAAAGAACGTTGAACTGTGCGCATTATAAACCTGTAGCAGTGTGACTAAGAGAGAAATCAATATATGCATATTAAATCTAACATAATCTAAGATGTCAGCATATATATATATATATATATTGAAAGTCTAATAAAACCATTTCATGTTAATGTATCTACTATAAAGTTGCACATTTCATATGCATCCCTCTACAACGTAGCTGATTTAAATGCATACCTTAAATTTGTATCGCTTTTACCAGAAATATATGGCATTAAATTGTGGTGAATATTGAATAGGTAAAAGAATAAGTGAATGGACTTCGTTAGGATGATTAAGCATGTGATTATTTTCAGAAAGTTCGCTGTTTTCACGCAATGTCCATTATCTAATGAATTGAAAATGTCAGTAATACCCTGCAGCAAAGAAATATGGCTTCCAGATAACGAATAGCTCTAAAATCAGGTTTAAATATTTTTCATATACATTTAAAAACGTTACTACGTTCCTCTCAACTGGGCGTTGAAATTAATGCTATGGTATACATTACTATACACTGTTATAGTTGTTACAAAATAAAATTCCAGTCACTCCATGATTAACTATGTTGAATTTGCATTCATTTAGCTACTACCTTCACATCACATAAATCATTGCCTGATAATGACGTCGGTATTATCAAAATGCTTTTTGAAGTCAATTTTTAACTCATAACGTTCCACATACGTAGACAAGTAATCGATGTTAAAGACATCACTTACGTTTTCACACACAAAACAATCGAGTTTGGTATTCATGACTCAAATATGTGAAAGTAATATTTAGACGACATACAAAGGTTAGAGATTATTATCTTTTATTTATTTATTTTGGAAAGTTATTATAGAATTATTACATAACTTACACATCACATAAGACAGACGCTGATATATTGCTTCATTTTTCTCCTTAATAGTTTTACAGTCGAGTCAGTCATCGATCTTTAGTGAGAGAATGCATAAGGAAAACATATTTAATCCAAGCGAAAGATGACAATAGTCAACTACGACATTTACTTCAGTTACTGTGTGTTTGCTCACACAATGCTTTGATGCCATTGAAGAATTAAAAAAAAAACAGCTTTATGTAATTAAAAAGTATGTGGAATTAAAAAGGTTATGTCATGATTAACTTATATAATACATGAAGCAATTCCATATATGATTGGCTTTGTAACTTCATTCCCTAAATATGAAAGTGAGTTAGACCTCATCAGTTCCAACCGAATAGTGAATGAGTAATTATTCTATTCAGAGAGGCCAAATATAGTTAAATATCAGAATCGTTTCTAAATAAGTATTGCAAAAGCATACGGTATAATACGTGCATATATGTGAATACATGTGTATATGTACATATTTATGAGCATATTTATATCTATCTATCTATACACACACACACGCACACACACACACACACACACACACACACACACACATATATATATATATATATATATATATATATATATATATATATAATGAGGCCATGCTGGAGCACCACCTTTAGTCGAGCAAAGCATCCCCAAGACTCATTATTTGTAAGCTTAGCACGTATTCTATCAATCTTTTCGCTGAACATCTATCTTACTGGGATATAAACGCACCAACGTCGGTTCTCAAGCGATGTTGGGCGGAAAACACACACACACTAACACACATGAATATAGACACACACACACACAAAGACATATACGCATACACACAAACACACATTCGCCTGTATATATATACATGTGTGTGTGTGTCTATGTGTGTATGTGTGTGTGTGTGTGCGTGTGTGTGTGTGTGTGTGCCTGTATTCATGTGTGAAAGTGTGTGAGAGAGTATCTATTAGTATATATAAAATAATATATATGAATTACGGAGATGTACTTGCATAGCAATTGACCTAATCTGAGATCGTGTGCTGGAACGAAAACAATTGCAGCGTGGAAGGTGTCTATAGGTCATTTAAAATAACACACAAAAACCGTTAGATTCACTTCAACATTTAAATCTAATGTGTCAAAATATTTTCGTCGCTTTGAGCATGCGACTTGTTCACTGACAAAATTCACCTGTTCACTGAGATACAGCACAGAATTTTGTCAGTGAACAGGTCGCGACCGCAAAGCGAAGAAACAGCCCTCACCGTTTGTTTTTACTGTCTTGTTCTACTGTCTTGTTTTTACTGTTTATATTGTTGTTATTGTCGTGTTCTCACAGTCCTGTTCTTGTTAACACTTTCACCCTCAGAAAGATATTCCAAATTTTATTTAATTTGCTTTACGAGAAGAACGGTTCGAACGAAGTAGCGTATTGTCCTTGCCTTCGAACGCGGAGTAGATGGAAGAGGGACAACCGACGAAAGGATATACTCTTTATGTTGCGTGTCTCATTTCTCTGTTTATTTCGTTGTTCAAAAAAAGTTCGTTTTCTGTTTTCGTTTCTCATTGGGCTTAACGTTGTTTGTGATATCCGTGCCCATATATGCATGTATGTATACATAACAAATGTAGGTATGCACATATATGTATGGATATATGCATATATCTCTATTTTATTTATATTATTATACGATCGAATGCCACGCATCCTTTTCGAAGTAAGTTTTATCCTAATATATATATATATATATATATATATACAGAGAGAGAGAGAGAGAGAGAGAGAGAGAGAGAGAGACATATATAGATAGATAGATAGATAGATAGATAGATAGATAGATAGATAGATAGATATATAGATAAGACAAGTGCCACTGGCACTCTGTCACTTGCGACGACGAGAGCGTTTTAGTTGATACAATCGACGGAATAGCTCCTCGTGAAATTTGCATGCATGTGACTGAGTACTCCACAGGCACATGTACCTTCCTTTAATGTATCATTGATCTCAGAGAAACTCTAATTGACACAGTATGACAAGGTTGGTCCTTTGAAATACTCATTATTGTCCCTTGAGTAGACTAGAGGAACGTGAAGGAAATTGTCTTGCTCAAGGACACAACGTTTCACTGAGAATTGAACTCATACCTTAATATCCTAACCTGAATACCTTAACTACTAATCCACGCTCTTTCATGCTCACACTCACACACACAAACGTACAACACACGCGCACACACACACACACACACACACACATACACACACACACATGCACACAC
>NC_068981.1:14875139-14882969 GCF_001194135.2 Octopus bimaculoides
TAGCATTGAGTTGCTTCTGCAACATACTGAAAATTTAGAAATAGCAGTCAAAGAACTACTGATTCTAAACTACAAATTTTTCTCTAAACGGATGGCGATATTTATGGCACACATAGAACAAACAATTTTCATTCTCTTAACCATGAAACGATCGTATCCGATTAACTAAAGACTTGTTTTGTTTATGCTTTTCCCTCCGGTTTTTTGTTCTATGTGTGCCATAAATATCGCCATCCGTTTAGAGAACAAATTGTAGTTTAGAATCAGTAGTTCTTTGACTGCTATTTGTAAATTTTCAGTATGTTGGAGAAGCAACTCAACGCTAATCCCTGTATATTTTATATATATATATATATATACACAAATTGCATTTTTTATCCCCTATTTTATGGGGCTTCGCAGTACTAATAATTTTTGCCTTTAATAAATAGCTAATATTTTCATCCTTGAGTGGTTATATAAGCGTGATAAGACTTGTTGGAAATCTAGAATTATTTTTAAACTATCTTGACAGCTAGGAAATCACTCATTAAGTTTGAGATAAATATTGGATTAGGAAAGATCGGCCAGATATGTTCGACATAACTATGTTTTGTAGGAATTATATCAAATATTTACTTTGAAAAATAAATTATTTAACACTAGGCAAGAACGAAGTCATTTGCTTACACAGACAGCGTTTTGTTTTTAAAAAAAAGTTTACATAATTGAATGCAATAAATTCAAAAACAATTTTTTCTACCCATAACTATAATAACAATAATAATGATTACGCATATAAGAATACAAGAACAGAATTCAATTTATAAGATTATACCTAATATAATCTAAAAACACTTTAAAACAACAACAACAACAACAACAATAATAATAATAATAATAGCAAAAAACAATAACAACAACAACAACAACAATAATAATAATAATAATAACAACAATAATAATAATAATAATAATAATAATAATAATAATAAATACCCGGATGCAGTATCAAGCAGTGGCTCTCATGGCTTCTGATTTTAATTGATTGGAAGTGTTATCATGTACATTGTTTCGTCTTGGTATAAAAGATGGGTTACAGCAAATATTCTGCTCAATACCACATATTTGCTTGTCAGTTGTTTGACCTTAACCAGTTGAGCATGTCCCTTGGTGGCTGACGATAAGCGCATCTCTGATCATGAACAGAAGTATTGGGGGAGCATCATATTCATGTGTTGAGAGGAATTCTTTGAGGTTTGAATAATTCACCTTTGGAAACATGGGTGTTTCATTCAACAGCCTTAAACGAACTTTATTCAAGGACCTTTTGAGCGGGATGGGCTACTCGACCTCAAGAAAATTCTAACTGGGCCCCACCTGCAAGGTCATGCGCTGTTTATTTTGAGATATGAGATTTCTGTGTCGCGTACATATGGTTGTGATGCATGTCCCATGTCTACCCTTATCAGACGGGTAGTCATGACAGGTATATTGGGCTTCGTATATTTTACCCCAGTGTCACTTTGATGGCATGCCCTGCTTTCTCACTCAATAATAATAATAATAATAATAATAATAATAATAATGATAATAATAATAATAATAATAATAATAATAATAATAATAATAATAATAATAATAATAATAAAAATATGCTAGAAAACTTATAAATTAAAACCGACTACTTCTTTTTATTAACCACGCGGTGCGTACTGCTGAATAACTATCCACAACTACTATTAGTAACCTTCACAAAGATTTAAATAGTATAACCAACTCTGAAATTCATAAAAAAAAAACAGGTGACTATAAGGAATGTAAGATCATTCAAAGGAAACGTATTCTATAAGAAAACACTCCCCAATAGACCAAGACAATTTGCCTACTTAAAAAAATAACGTTGCCGGTGCTGCTGAGTTTTACCGACAATCAGTTGTAGAAAACAGCTTATCGATGAACGTCACCGATTATTACTAGTGCTACCAAGCTTAATTCAAACAAAGAACGGAGGAAACTTGCTCTTCGAACAATTTCGTATTTATACACCCTGAAGAGATCGTACCAATAATGCATAAATCACTGCTTTTAAGTATGTAGCTATATGTAATTAATACAACCGAATCAGTTTTCAGACAATTATTATGAATAAACCAACTGTAAATACACATAACGTTCAAAGTTTTCATCCTCCTTACCAATACATACATACATATATATATATATATATATATATATATATACAGAGAGAGGGAGAGAGAGATAAAGCATGAGGGGTAGTGGGATAGTGAGGGAGATGGGGAGAGGGCTATTTAACTTTGAATTCCATTACGCAAGGACATATAAACAGTATTCAGAACTCTAGCTGCATACTTATATTTGAAAACAGAAAACGGTATAAAGACCGAGGTTATAATGGTTCAAGTTTCCTTTTAGGTTGTCCATTGTCATAAACCACACAGTATAGACATAAAAGAAACATACCAAATTGGCGAGTTAGTTCGTATGTTATTAATTTATGTCATTTTCTAGGTGTTTTGCCAACAATATTTGTTATATATAAAAAAATACCTAGAATCGGAATAAATAAATAATGAAATCATAAGAGATACTGCAAGAAATGAAAGAAATATTTAAGGTCTGGTTGCACACTGGGTAGTGATACGGTCTCAAAAGACATAAATACTAAGTTATTTTTCTCATATAATGAAAATTATTTCTGTTGATGCTCATATACGTTGGTGAAACTATATTTTCAACAAGTTTTTCGCCCCACTCTCTGTATCTCTACCACACAGACACGCACACACACACACAGGCACAAACACACACACACACAAACACATACACACACACAAAAGCACACACACACACGACACACAAATACGCACATACGCACACACACATATCTTATTCAAGCATATATTTAGTGAGCGTTTGTGTGACTGCGTCAAATATTGCATGATAATCGCCACTATTTGTCAATGAACCATCCAACCGCAATATTAGAGGATTAACCAAATTCTCACGCCAGTACAATTGCCACGCCCATAGGTAATAACTTATCTGGGGCCAGCGTCACCGAAGATCCTAGATCCAACGCTACAGATGATGAACAAACTATAGACATCGATAGTGTGACCAGGCCCACAACGTCTGTTACCACCAGTACAATCGCCACGCCTAGAAATGATGACAAATCGAGGCCCAGCAAGATGGAGAAGGTAACCCGCGTTCCCAGTACCACCACCACAGATTATGACCAATGAATTATCTTCGATACCGATGGGAAGACCGGCCCCGCACCATTTTTTACCAGGGGTGCGAATAAATCCACATCCCATGGTTGTAAGTGTATTAGATCTGCCAGTATCTCTTTCAAGCGACGTTTTCTTAACCACCGATTATATTTCAGTCTCCCAGAAAGACAGTTTTTCACGTCCCTGACCCGCCATTTATGGCAACTCAAACATCAAGGCACCCTGTGCGATATCAAGTGGAAATTAATTGATTATCCGGGCCAATATATTAATAGAAGTGTCCGTTGCAAGATCTCCATCGCGGAGTGAGTCAAAATTCTTAAGGACCATACGAAACTTGAGGCGTAAATAGTCGTAAACATTACTTCCTGGAAATGTAGATTTCCTCGTTTGCTCGTTAGGCCTCACCGGGTCTATAGGAGTTGGTTTTCTTCTTTCTGGTTCAGGGTAGATAATCCGTCGTCATTAACATTTGTTGTCATGACGTATTTCTCGATTTCTGAGCGTTTCGTCACGTCTGCGACGTAGAAATTTTAAATGTTTGTCTTTATAGAGATACTGACGAGCTGTTCGCAAGGCTTTGGCTTTGAGGATGCGAAACATTGGGCTATTCTATGTCCATGATACAAAATTTTGTTGTAACAATTACTACTCTATACTCTAGAGTGTGATTCTTTTCTGATAAATATTTTTATTAACTAACTAATTTTATACATATTATTTACATTATTTACATTTGACGGACATTTGTCCTCAACTTCTTTGTTGCTAACACAACGTTTGAGCTGATATACCCTCCTGCCTGGAGGGTATATACAAAAACTAGTACGAAATCTTTCACGTTGTATGCAACATAATGTATTTACCTAAATGTCTGTCAAATGTAAATAATGTAAATAATGTACATAATTCCTCATCTCTTAAACATAGAACTGTATCGACTTTATACATACATACATACATATATGTGTGTGGGGGGTATATATAAATATATATATATATATATATATATATGTGTGTGTGTGTGTATATATATATACATAAATACATGAATCTTTTTATACGTTATCTCGTTCACGTTTAGCCTCAAATCGTACGCATGATTGAAATATACAGAGAGTTGTACATTTCTTCACTCGTATTACTTCCACGTTACATTATACAAATGCATCCGCGAATTTTCTATTTCTTAGCCCAATTTTGTTTTGTTTGTTTTCATACTCATTAATATCGATTGCAATTATCGATTTCTTGGAATGCAGGCAATTTTCCTCTTATAATTTACAAAACTTGACCGAAACACCATATTGGGAGAACTGATTTGTTAACCTTTGAACTTATATATGAAAGTATAAACCCTGAAGGATTTGGAAAATTAATTCGTACTATGAATGCATTTTGTTACTGTTTGCTATTAGTTATCCGGTTGTAATTTACATATTATAATATGTAAGTTTAAGGTATTAGATGTAACATGTAGTAAATACATTATTATACCAAATTTGAAGAATGGTATTTTAAAAAGTCTTTCTGGATTTCGGTAGCAATTACCATGGTTCTATTACGTGTTTGCTTAATATGATCCATTGTAAATAATTTTTAGTTAACTTATAAACAAAGGTTATAGAAATGATTTACTAGTAAAAAAATTGTTCTATGCCTATTGAAAACTTAGATCAAGATACAATATTTCATGATATACTTACAAACACTAGTACGATATCTTTCAAGTTGTATGCAACATAACGTATTTACCTAAACAACTTGATCTTTCAATTTTATAAAATATTTTAACCATGGTTTCCTTACTTCCAGTAGAGTAATATAAAAAGACTTAAGTTACCTCAGCCAGAGTGTCATTTAACTTGAACGTAGTGTATTTTGATACCTGCTGTAAACTAAATATTTCTCTTAGAAAGTAAAACAAACAAAACTATATAAGAATATATAATAAACCCTAAGAAAATAATGTAAAAAGTAGAAGAGATTCGTTCCTAAATTACCACATTTACATGTCACTCATTTCTCCGAATGTACAGCAAGTTTGCATTAACAACTCAGCGATGTTTCAAACGGTATGGACGTATGTCAAGATCGGACAGCTTGTTGTCTAGAATGCCGTTAGCATAGTAAATGTTTCACTCAGCTAGTATTTGTTATTCTGCAAGGTTGCAGCATATCACAATGAAAAGCATCCAAAATACACGACAGGACAGAACATTAAAGGTAAACTAGCATGATGAAATAGCATGTCAGTTCAAGAAATAGTACATGGATACTTGTAAAACCTTTGTGTCAGAATACGTCCAATATGTCAATATCGCAACTTCGAAATGTGCTGTCGTTTTCGAGACATTTCTAAAAGCTACATCTGTGGTTGTTTTTTATCCAGCTTATCTTAAATTTCACAGAGCTATGGTAAATAGATTTCTAAAATCTTATAATCATACCGTTTTCTGTAACAATACCTTCAGGTAGTGTATACTGATTATATTATCTACCTTGTTATCATCATGTTTAAGAGAAAAAGATGTGATTTGAGGACGATGCGGCTGCTATGTCTCACAATATGGTGAATATGTGTAAGCTGCATTATCTAACAAGTTTTCTTCGTTGGTGTGTTTATAATTGTAAATGGTCATGATGTAATTACAGATATACACATTTTATCACTTGCTGGTAACAATAAATTTATTACGGTTTAGAACCTACAGTGAAGATTCAGGCACAATGAATTTTAATAAGTGGATCGCAATGCTTCATATGCTACAATAATTTCCCGAATACCAGGTGCTTACTGAAAAAGACGCCTCTGACAGATACTGAATGAACATGTGCAGTGAAAACCTGAACTTTAAGTCACAGAACATCATAATTAAAGAATATACATATGGCGATGTATTTGGTTACTTACTTAATACGGAAGTAAGTGCAGGTCGCACGATCTCTCGTAGCCCTCTCAGACTGATGATCTTCATGGTGTTAATGTTTCCTTCAAACTGTTGCCAGGAAGACATAAATAAGGAGAATATTCTAGCTGCTCATGTAGTGGAGAGGAATATGTTCAGTGTCAGATCGGGGAGTAATTGGGTACAGCATAGGTAAATTAAGGTTGAGTTGCCTGCGTGTAGGAAGTACAAGGTCAAGCAGATCTAAGTGCAGAATACAATATAGGAGAATGTAATAAAATTAAGAATCAGTGTATTGACTTCTTTATCACGGATAGATACATGGTACACATATACAATTGCGAATAGATGTCACTTCTGTGTTTTTTCCACAAACTTGACGTTCGTTATTCCAGAAAAGTAAAAAGGCAAATATTTTTTCTAGTATACCATTTAAAATCTAGCGTTAGTTGTATTTAGTCCATATTTGGTTTATGTCAGATACTCCGTTTTGTTTTTCTTACAACAAAATATTCTCCCAAATGTTTTCTCAAATACGATCAAGTAATATATGGTATTTATATAAGTTGCATTCGTATTGACTCTTTGAAATAAATACAGTACACTATACACACACACACACACACACACACACACACATACACACACACACACACACACACACACACACACATATATATATATATATGTATATGTATGCATGTATGTATATATATTTTCATATGAACTGGAAATATAATGGGAAGGATTCTTAGACATTAATTATTTACAGCATATCTCGATATGTACTTCACTTCGTTTCTGTGCATTTTTTCTGTTCATAACTTCCTATTAATTTCATTTAGATCAATAAT
Organism: Octopus bimaculoides; assembly: GCF_001194135.2. Taxonomy (NCBI): domain Eukaryota; kingdom Metazoa; phylum Mollusca; class Cephalopoda; order Octopoda; family Octopodidae; genus Octopus; species Octopus bimaculoides. The sequence goes on from NC_068981.1 coordinate 14,882,142, forward strand.
GCAGAAACCATTACTTCACTTCGAAAAGTGTATCCATCAGCCATTGATTTATGGAAGAGAAAATATAATGTTTGACATATTTGACATCTCTGAAGTATCTCGAAATATGAACACGAAACGATTCATGGATCTATCAATTTTTCAGAAAGACAAGTAAAATATTTTGTCACGTCACTCTAGGGTGTGCAAAATGTAATATGAACAAACGTAAGTGCATGTATGTAACTCTATGTTTTCCTTTCTTGAAAAGAATAACATGAGCTCTTTCAAGTATTGTGGACATACACGATTCGCATTTTTAGATATTTACATAACATTAGTACCGATCACATTTTCAAGAATAAAATATTTGGGATTTTTTTAACATTTTGGTCGATACTGTTGCTTGTACATACATAATACTTTCCTACATTTTTTTTCCGTAGTGAAGAGACATATTTTATTCGAAATGATATGATATTAAAATAAATATAAAAATATTACCTGGTTATTAAATTGTTGAATACACTCACAGAGTATCATAATATCACCTCATATATTTCCTTCCTATCATAAAAATATTACGGATAAATAACTGGCGAATAAGCTTACACAAATATTTGGATGAAGGTGAAATAAAAACTTTAAAATATAATGTCGAAATATTTGAGATGAAAATATAATGTCATCACGTTTACTATTTATTATTTCGGAAAAAATTTAGAAAATATTTTTATGAGATATTACAACGGTTCAGTAGTAATTGTATTGCACTTTTGGACAGCGACAACATACGTACACATGCATACACACTCGCATGTGTATATGAAGGTGTATATATATATATAT
>NC_068981.1:14883233-14884932 GCF_001194135.2 Octopus bimaculoides
AATATGCATGTATATACATACATACATACATACACACACACACACACACACACACACACACACATATATATATATATGTATGTATACATATATTCATAATATATTCTGTAAAAGCTTATAGACAGATTTTATTTTTTATTTTAGTCGTAAAATAAATTTCACATGATTACAATCAATAAAACTCAGTCGATATTTGAATCATTGATAAAATATCATTGGTAGCATTAAAATTTACATAGTTGCTAGCTCACGTAATGATTACGAAGGGTCAATGAACATATGAATATATGTGTCTGTCTGTCTGTCTGTCTGTATGTATGTATGTATGTATGTATGTCTGAATATATGCACAACCACATGTAGACATAGGCACAAGTATATAAGCATAATATTCATATCATGTACGTATGAATATATAAAATTATATTTCCATCAAAAACAAGTTGCATCTCCAAACGCTTGTAATAAATGTACCCATTACGCAGAGGAATAGACATCTTCAGACGCGGTCCAATGATAATTGCTTCCTTCGACCTAGAAACTAAGAGCGTCCAATTTGCGAGCACACTCTAGTGTTAATATGTTTAGTGTCGGTCTATAGTTTCGTAACTAGCCCTCTGCTGCCTCTCACTTCCTACGAGCAAAGGCTTTATTCTCTAACATAATCCAACGCCATTTAGCATCGTCCGTATTCGATATATCAAAGAATCCTCTAAAACAATCTCCTTGGAATCCCGCTAAATAATCTGGGCGTCTTGTAGTAAAATGCTCTACCGTACTGTAGCTGTAGCCGTTTCGTGTTCGACCGTAAGCATGATAAATCACATTTTCCCTACTTTAGTTGATGTTCCTCCAGTATTTCTAATGCCGGACTATGCGAGAATATTATGGATATATTGACATGATTTCACTTCAATCTATTTTGGCTAAGTGCTATATTTCACTTCTTATGATTTGCACCGAGTGGCAAGAAACTGTACGTAGGTGTTATACCTCATTTCTCTATCTCTCAGATATGTTGGTATTGAGGTACTGTCATACACGTCTTACAACAGGAAGGATATGTGAATAGGATTTGTCCCTAAGGGTCTGTTAATGCATTATTCCTCTTTAAAAAGGTTGTTTTTGGTCAATGCTCTCTGAGAAACTAGCTCTACAGCACATGCTTTTGTACTTTTTCATATATATATATGTATACATCGTTGTATGTATGCATCGTTGTATGTATGTGTGTATGTATGTATGTACGTATGTATGTATTGGAGACCCCCTTGGGACGCGAACGACCATGGCATTGCACTTAGAAAGTTACCCTCCGAGGCATAAGTCCGGGCAAGGTTGTTTATGGAAGGCCAGCAGTCACCAACGCAATACCATCCTCCCCTTTCCACGTCAGCGATGATATCCAAGGAAAAGGCAAAGGGGGCGATACAGATTGGCACCTGTGACGTCGCAACTCATTTCTACTGCTTAGTCATCTGGTGTAACGTGAAATACAGTGTCTTGCTCAAGAATAATAATACACGCAGCCCGGTCCAGGATTCGAACTCACAATCTCACGGTCATAAGTTGGACGCTCTAACCACTGAGCCAAGCGCCTTCACATAGACGGACGTAAAAAATCGTATACACATACACACATATATGTACACACACACACACATACACACACACACACACACACACACACACACACACA
>NC_068981.1:14885021-14893276 GCF_001194135.2 Octopus bimaculoides
TATATATATATATATATATTTATATATTTTTTTTTATTTCTGAGCAAGAGAAATACAGTAACACTACCGAATCGTAATGTTTATATGCCAATATAACGTGGCAGTCCTGAAAAAGAGATGCTACTGTTGTTTTAGCCCCAGCTAGTTACGGACACACCGTTTGTATTTGTATATAGCATTTTCAAAGAAGCCCATTGCTAGAGATGGGAGCGATGAGAGGGGAACTATGACCTCCCTTGCAAATACTATAGACGGACACAAAATGTGTGTCGATAGCTAACTGGAAAATATGTTTTCCTAGGGCTAAAACAGCACAAGCATCGTCCTGTTTAGGACTTCCAACTCATGTTGGTGTATGAACACTATTATATAATTATACATATATACACACACACACACACACACACAGACACACGCACACACACACACACACACACACACACACACACACACACACACATATATATATATATATATATATATACACGGCCATTATTGCATCCACATTTAAAAATTTTCCTGAGCCAACTAAAGATGGGAAACTGAGAGGAAAGTTTTTTTTTTTTATTCAACACTTCCTTCATAGGGCTGAGGATGAACGTTTCTCGGTGTGGCGTGTGTAAACGTATCTTGATTAAATACTTATACGTCGTTTTCATGAAGCTGATTGAAATGTAATTACACTAATCTTTTTTATTTGTGAAGTTTCTGTTTAAAATACGTTGTAAGTCTATATTCAGGCAGCTAAGGAATATGGCATCGGTTTTAAATTTTAAGAAGGTATGTTGTGTTAACACCAAAGTTTTAAATATTTTCTCCATCGCAATAAAGCATATTCCAACACCTGGACGGGATTTGATATCAGAGCACGAGAATCTGATACAAATATTGCAAGCCATTTTAACTGAAGTTCTAAACTACGTCAATATACATCCATGCTCACATAGACCGACGGAAAATATTGTATACACATACACACATATGTATTTATATTCACTCTCACACACATGCATATATATATATCATTATTTGATGCACTCTATTAAATTATTTTCTGTGCTTTTACAGTTAGATTTAGTATAGGGTAAGGGATTTTTAAACCGATCTCTGACCCAAACACACATTTGAGGAAGCCTTCATCCTCCTCTCACAGTAAATTTTCAACTAACAAATTTACTGCATTTGTACATATCCGTAGGCCTTTAGGAGTTAGCAGTGCATTAAATGTAATTACATTGAGTACATAAGAAATGGGAATACATAATATATCTCCTCTCAAGTCTATAACTAAAGTATTCATGAATTTATGCTTGCTTGTACGGTTCTTATAAAATCCATGACTATATTTATTATTTCCATTATTATATATGATCATGCTTGTATAATGGAGCGTCGGTCGAGTGAAAATATAGAGTTCCATACAGATGTATTGTTGTATTTAGTTATGTCATAACTCTGAAGAAATTGATTTTGTTTTCGTTTTCTCCTTTAGGATTGTTCTGATAAAAACAACAGAATATCTATATGAACTACATTCTATCTTGTGATGTTTATCGGTGAGATGAACTGTTTGCATTTCGTCCGTCCTACAATGATAATTTAATGCCAGTAATGCAATGTAGACAATACAATTAATGATATTTCTATACCAAAAATATGTACTTTAGAGCAAAATATAGAAATCAATATTCCTTAACTATATAAACATTTATATTAAGTTTATCACGAAATGCTCTTTATTTTGACGTCTAAGGATTCCAGATTATTTATGTATAAACATTTAAATGCTCGATACCAAAGTTCAAACCTATATTTTAATTAAAGATCCTATTTAAAGTAAGAATAAGTTAGGCATTCGTCTGAGTCATTTAATACACTCGTTTATTATTTTTGTTCCTATTTTGTTCTTGATTTAGTGGAGGTTAACAAATACATCAATTGTTTGCTAAAATTTTGCTCATAAATTTTTCAATACATACAATATACCAGCCATGAATACGCCAGAAGTGAAAGAACACAGAAACCATCGCACCGAATGCATTACTAGTCCAATTGATTTCCACACTCATAGGGTAAAAGCTACATCACCTGTCGCTTCAACGACCTTGGTTCCTTAGCATCGGTTAGCCTACATTATGATTTACTGGTAACACTTATTGATTTCATTACAATGAACATACAGTCTCACATATCCTCACATATCTATCTATCTATCTATCTATCTCTCTCTCTCTCTCTCTCTCTCTCTCTCTCTCTCTCTATATATATATATATATATATATATATATATATATATATATATATATATATATATATATATATATATATATACACACACATGTGAGTGTGTTTATGTCTGTGTCTCTGTTCTATCTATTATCTATTATCTATCTATCAATCTATGAAGCTATATGTTTAACTGGCTATTTGTCTTGCCCTCCCTATTAACTTAACCCCAATAACTTAACCCTCAGCTCCATAAATATAAACCCAAATCACCACCTGCCTCCCCACATCTAACAAAACTAACTCTCATAATTCCAACTATAATTCCACTATTGACATCCGGACCTTAAATTTCCTACAATGCCCAACTATACTTCTTGTCAAAATATAGAACGCCACAGACGATACCACAGGACACGATAATTATCATATTATACAAACCCAAAACACCGATTTCAACTCCCTAAAAAATACTAATCTTAACGCCAGCAATAATAACGAACCTAACACCGGTGCCTCATTAAGTAACAATCCCCACACAAATTCATTCAGAACACCCTTACAATCCTATGCAGCTCAGACGCCTGTCCTTTAGATAACAGCTGCCTCACAAAAGACATCGTGTATAGTATCAACTGCCAACTCTAACTACATAAATACCGGCTCATGCAGCAGAACCTTCAAAGCTAGATTGAGGAACTACTACTACAGTTTCAAGTCCAGATTAAAATCCAACAGCACATCGTTATCACAGCTTATGAATAAACTCAAGTTCGATCCAACTGTTTACGTTCTCAAGTGGTCTATTGTCTCCCACGTCAATCCATACAGCAACCATAACAACAAGTGTGATCTCTGCATAGCCAAGTTCTTAATCGTTTTGCATTCCACGGATTGTCTTAATGAACGTAGCTGTATAACTTTCACCTGCAATCATCGATCACTAAATATATTCTCAAAATACAAATAGCAACACCACCCTGCCATTTTTTTCCTAAACTTCACAAATTTTCCCTCTTATTTACCCTCACTACTACTATATATTGGACCAATATTGTATCTTGCCTCCAATTCCTTATTGTCATTTACATACTTCTCTCTATATCTTTCCTTACCATTTATATACATTTCTCTTCTTTCACCCGCCTCTCCCTCCTATTCTACTGTAAACTTACAAGTACATACGCCAACATACACCTCTACTACTTCATACTGTAAACACGCTCACTGCACACAATATAAGCACTCCTTAATTGAATGTTAGTAGTAGCCGCAAGGATTCTTTCCCATTCTATCTTGCTTTCTTCATACATACTTTTTACTCTCTCTTGACCAACAATATTTCCCCACTTTCTTCCCTCCACATTATATTTTTTTAGATACCACTCCCGTTGCTAATTTCCGTGATTCGGCCAAAATAGCCCTATTGAATACTACCGGTCAAATTATCTGAATGAATTCTCAGGAGCGTCGTCCGGAAACATAGCGAAAATTCAACACTTTGTGCATGATGATAGTTGGAGGACAATGACCGGCATTGCTGATGCTGTTTGTCCGTCGTATGGATCAGTGCAGGTAATCCTAACGTCTGAATTGAAGATTCGTCCCCGCCTGCTGACAACTGAGCTGAAAGAGCATCGTGGCAAATCTGTCTAGACCCTGTCTGCGTGCCGCTGATGAACCGTCCTTCATGTAACATGTCCTGGAACATTTTGATACCACCTCCTATATTTACATATATATATATATATATAGTGATAATTAACAAAACGAAACAAAAGACGAAGACCGGTGTGTTAATAACAAACAGTTGTATTGGTTTAGCACTCGAGAAGTGAGAAAGTCTTTTACATGTCGAGCCTACGCTCTTCGATAGAAAGGAACACAGAAATAAACAGGGAGAGAACATAGAATATATATATATACGTGCACAATACATACATCCAACTGTCTGCTGAAGCCGAGCCATCGAGCGTACCATCGATATTTTCTTTGTCAAAGTTAATAAATATGTTGTCTACTAAATAGTATTCAATATTCTTTCAGTTGAATGCTGAAGTGTTTTTTTTACATATAACTTGCCATAAAAAGAAACATGTACATGTGTGTGTATACACATATATACACGCAGACACACACAAACTCACACAGACTCTCGCACACAGGTATTTAAATACAGCTCACAGAGTTGATATATATTAAATTACTTCTGTATGTAGATATAGTTAGTAACTTAACAAATCTCTATATTTGAATACCAATTATATAATGAATTCAAGAAACATATATTTGATTAATTTATCTTCCTGAATATATAATAGTATATGTATGGAATTTGATTAGGTTGTGCATATTTAAGATAAGCTGCGATATAAGAGTGTTCAATATATTAGCGGGGGTTAGTTCTTATAACATTTTACTGCAGTTTCATTCTTTTTCCAACTGATGAAACTTGAATTATTCTATATAACAGTCTTCAATAGTTGCGTAATATTTAAGATTTCCTGTCCATTATATGAACATACATAATGAAACATCTCTCCATTCCAATGCAGCTAACTATTGAATATCCTGTATTTATTTCACAAAGCAGCAACCAAACTATTTCTGAAAGTCGTCTGAAATTTGCAAAATTGTATTTGATATCTAATTCAAAGAACTTAGACAGTTTATTGTTTTATTTTTAATGGTAAGACTTATATCATCTCGAAAGAGGTAGTTATATAATCACAAATTCTAACTCTGATAGTCATCACTCATTATCAAACAATACGTCAAATTATGAATTTTCCGATGCGATCTTTGTTAAATTTAGTAAATATATGATTAAATCTATTGTTTCTTTAAGATAGAAGAAATCTTATTAAAAGTAGCTTGGTTTTCATATCTACGCTGCATACCTTTTCCTCATGCGTCAGCAGCACCAGCAATATCATGAGTTGAATATGTTCTTACATGAATACATTGACTGCTCTATCACGCTTGTCGAGTAACAGTATTTCGTGTAACCCATGCAAACCACGCTTTACAGGTGCGAGTATGTCCCTAATCACGTCTGTATATATGAATTTAAATATATATATATATACATATATATATATATATATATGCGTATGTGTGTGTTTAAGGTGGTGCTCCAGCATGGCTGCAGTCAAATGACTGAAGCATGTAAAAGAATAAGAAAATAAAAGAAAATATGTTTTTTTTGTGTGAGAGAACGACGCCCCTTGGTGAGAATGAATTGGACCACTGGGATTTCATGCTAGTTCCACTTTGTCTTAAAAGGCGTCTTCGTGGTAAGCCACTCTTAAATTAATTGTCGTATTGTTGATTTGCTGTTTACTCTACTTTTTTGTGTTGAACAACGGTTTGTTTTGCTGCCTACGGCAGTTTTGTACACGTTGTCCGCCAAGTTTGAAGGGTTAGCACAGTGTTAAAAAATGGAGTAAGACGATTTGAGTTCTCCTGAGGAAGAATTGCTGAAAGCAATATTTCTGTAGTAGGCAAAATAGAAGAAAAATGTTTTTCGGCCGTGGCCAAACGCCACAACAAATAAATGGATGTAAAGGAACTTGGTAAATACAAGAATATTCTTCTCAGAAAGGAGCACGACATAAAGGTTTCCCCTCCCCAAGAGGTATTACAGAAAACCAAAGAAAAAATGATAATCTATACAACTTACTCTGTCAAAACCATGAAAATCGAATTAATGATTACAATTCAAATTGAAGAGGCAGTAAACCCATCTGGTAGGGAATTTCTTAACTTGCCAGAGGAGAAAAGTTTGGAACGCGGGAGTTGCTGTTCCGAGATAAAGATACTGCCAGGCTACACTCGGAAACCCACTTAAAAACTGATGAGATAGTACTTCTGCCCATATACTTTGGATGACGTGCTTCCAGGGTAAGGGTAGAATACATAACCCTAGAAATAAATGTGGCCTGGATAGCAGCTGCTGTACTACTGGGCATGGAAAAAAAAAGATAGCGGTCCTCCAAGCCACGAGCACTGCACATAGACATTGGCAAGGGCAGAGCCTGGATACGGTAATCCAAGCCGCCTCGGAGGACCAAGAAAATATGGTGGAGACCATAACGGTCGAAGAAGTAATACTCAGGGTTAGAATGGAGGGCAAGAACTGTCGTTATTACAAATATGGCTTCTCAGAACGCATTAAAGTGGAATGTCCTCCACCACCCGTAAAGTCACAAGAGGCACCTGTGATCATAAAAGAAACCGCACTTCTACAGCCGGCGAGAACCCGCGGAAGAGAGATCAGCACACAGAGGAAGGAGAAAATAAAACCAAAGACGGATGGCAAACTGCAGGACAGAAGAGCAGAAAGAGGAGAAAAAAGGCACAATCTGTGGATGATAACCCCTATCACACACCCACCCGGCTCCTACCCAACCCTACACTCACCCACACTTCCCCTGCAGATACTAACCCAACCATAGCTGTTATATCGTACGTGCGGATGACCTCTACTCAACTCTTTCTTCCGACGACTCGACTCTACCGAACTCGACGTCTACTCTACCGACGGCTCCGTCCCGCTCTCCCGCTCTTCCGATATTGCGCTCTTTGTCTAGCTATTTATACGTATTGGACTAGCGTACTTATCGCTTTGAGGTGTCCACACAACACTACCTCACCTGACACTGACAAATTAACCACATGCACAAAAGAGCCCCAAATTTTCCAACATTCAACCTGTGTAAAAAAATGTATAGTGATTTACAATTCAAAATATGCTAAGCTATCTCAGGAGGTAGACAGTTGGGATGAGCAGATAAAAGTAATTATAGTAGAGTGTGGAGAGTTGCCCTCGTACTGTGATTTTGTGATAGTGAACCCCAAATACACTTCAGGACCGGAAGAATACGGGAACAACGCTTTTCATTGGCAGAAGAAAAGCCAAACCAGGTGTACACCAACAACGTTAGATTACAACGAACTTATTAAAGACTTTAATATAGACATTCTATGTGGTGAATAAGGGTTAAAAGTGTTTTAAACAAGTAAATTATCGTGCATAACCAAGATAAATGATGTGGCCCGGATGGTGGCGCGATTCGAGAAACTTCATTTCATGTTTACTTCCATTATTTAATTCATTCTTTTCGTTCGATTGTACTAACCCATATATGTTGGCCCCGTGTGAGCAATAAAGATATAAGTCCGTGCTAGGCCCACAGTTCGTGTGTTGATGGTTCAAAGTTGGAGTTCAAAGCTCATGGTTCGAGTTAGCGTGTTGGATTGTTGGTTCTTAAAAGATTCTTGGTACGTTCTGTGAGGTTAATGCCGTTTGTTTCGATTATTACACTGTTTTAGTGTATTCGTTTAGCCATTAGGATATAACACACACACACACACACACACACATATATATATATATATATATATATATATATATATATATACCACAATACGGTTATTTATATTGTGTTATATAAATGTAGTTTCTAATCCGCTCGCAGGCCCTTCTGGGGGTACAGCCTATACTTTCAGATGCCCAACTGTACCATCGCGCAAAAATACTTTCAATAACAGTTGAATATAGCTACTACTTCAAAACATATCCATATCCTCGTAGATGTAATAATGCATTCGTATATGACTTTGGATATTTATCGCAGTTGAGAAAGTAACGTACTCCATGAATTTCTGAGATAAACCAAATAAAATAACTGAAAAAATATAATTTGATGCTGTCTGAACTAAGCAATTTTGTGACCATAATTTGATATTTTCATCGACTTAAATAGGTTGCATGTCATGATGGTGTTTATATGTAACATAGTATTGTATTTCTGTGTTAATGTTGACATTGCTACTGCCAATAAAGCACTTGAAATTATATCAGAACGGTCAAAACATAATTGTATTATATTATTTTGCCTTTCCGAAGCTATATTGATTCCTGTAAATGTAATAGTCGTATCTAATGGTATATGTGTGCGTGTGTGTATGGGGGGGTGCGTGTGTGCGTGTGATTGTCTCTGTGTGTGTTTGTGTGTGTGTGTGTG
>NC_068981.1:14893811-14896970 GCF_001194135.2 Octopus bimaculoides
ATATATATATATATGGTATGTGTGTGTGCGGGTGTGTGTGTGTGTGCGTGTGTGTGTGTTTGTGTGTGTGCGTGTGCGTGTGTGAATGTTTATGTGTATTCGTGTGTGTGTATGTGCATACGTGTATGTATGTACAGAAAGAATTTGGGAAATATCTAAAAGCCGAATCTTGATATTTGAAATCTATCATACTTACGTAATAATAAGATGAAGACTAGAGAGTAAAAAAAAAAAAGAGGAATGTAGAATTGTAATATCCAATGATGCCAAATATAATTTTGATAACTATGAATTACAAAATAGCAGAAATTAGAAAATAATCACGAAAATATATAGAGAAGTCCGGATTGATGCGTAAGTAATGTATTTTCCAGTTGCTATTTAATATATATACATAAGAGATTCTGTGGAACAAAAACGTATTATATAATAAGTTTATTTTGTCTAGAAGAACTAAGGTGAATGAACCTACTGACAAGATGCATTATACATACGCCAAATCCTTCACAGTTTTCAAAACCTACGTAAAACAGTCATGTTCATGTGGGAACGGGATTAAATTTAAAATCCAAGTGATTAAACTTTCCTCATATCGAATATAATGAGAAGCAGAAGATAACAGCCACTGGATGGTCCGAAATTATTAAGCATACAGGGAAAACACCTAAAAAATAAAATATAGTAAATGTAAAATAATGCAAATATAAACATTGGAAGTCTTTATTTAGTATACAAATTTTCAGAAATTTACATTTCGAATGAAGTAAAATACTATGAAAATGAAAATAACTTTTAAAGAGAAAAAGAGAGAGGGGAGAGAGAGGGAGAGAGAGGGAGATAGAAAGTGACGAGAGAGAGGGGGAGAGAAAGAAACGATAACAGATGATAGTCGAGGCTTAAAAATCTATGAATTTAAATCTAATTTGTCAGAAAAACTGGAAAGTTAGTTTTAAATTATGCTTACTATTTACAATTCATTGCATTAGTTTATCCTGTTTTCTCTGATAACTAATAGAATACCCAAGGCTATACAAAGTCTGCAAGCCCATGTGTAACCTGTAAATTTTCAAAATAGTGACAAAAGGTCAGTATGTATGGTAAAAAAATATTCTTATATGTCAAGAAAGGAATGTATTCCATCTGCGGTGAAGTTATGATGATGGACACAAATTCTTTCCTTGACAGTTCTTAAAAGAAGGTATTGTTGTCAGTGATAACAATACATTTGTTATAACAGGTTTTAATGGCCACAATATGTATCTAACAGAGAATCCTTCTTAGATTTACAATTACATTGATGCTCATATTAGTTGCAGTGTAGCTGATTGAGAAAATAAGGGTTGGAGAAACTGCTTCAAGGATGTCATTAATGTGTTATGAGTTCAGTTATCACCAAAGTTTACTATGTATGTCTAATTCGAAAGATATAGTACTAGTCACATAGTGAGGGCTGTATGAATCGCTCTGACAGACAGACAGAGACAGAGAATTAATACGAGTAAGCAAGCGTGATAAACATGTTTTATATCTATATTGAGTTTGCATCATGTATACGTTGACTTTTGAAACGAATGATTTATTTCGTTAGTGTGATTCCACAAGTACATAACAAAGGACTTTTAACATTTAAACTAAGGTTACTTCGCAAAACCACTGGGATATGGGACAATATAAATAAACCTTATATCATTGATTTCTTTGTCAAATACGCATTCTCCCTTTAGATGCCGTCTAACATTGAAATAGACGAAATGGAACGTTAGTAAATAATCGATTGACTTACTATCATATGATAAACTTTTGGTCAAATAATTATAAGGGAAATGAATAAAAGTCTAACAAAAGTTATTAAATAGAAGTGAATAAAATTAAATTCAGTATAAGATTTGGTTTCAAGATTACCTTTCAAACACTTCAAAACGATATTGATTTTGGCTGATTTTTATAAAGACGATTATATCTGAATAGATTTCCATATAATATAATATGTGTGAATATATTCGTGAGTGAAAACACCGATGTGCAATCATTAATTTACCAAATACAAAACAGAAAAGCTACATTAACATTTCCTTCAGACTCTAGCATGCTCGATAAGTTAATGAACGCCACAACCTCCTTTTACACTTTCTAACAACGCAGAGCACTTCTTCAATAGATTTGAAAGCGAATAAGTGGTTGTGTTAGGAAAAAAAAAATTAATAAAATCGAGCTTCAAGTGAAGTCGCTTACTATAACGGATTGTAATTGAAACACAAGGCCAGAACTGTTAAGGTGAAAGGGTAATCGACGCCATAGATGATAATATTAACAGGTACTTTATTTTGTCAACCCTATAGACGTGAAAGCACTGTTAACCTTGGCTGGACTCGGAGCGAGAACGTAACTAATCAGATGACGTATCAGTGTTTTTGATGACAGTCTTTTCGAGGTTCTAACGACTCTATCAGCTCTTCACCATTTCTGCATTTGCTCTTCCTTTTCGTTTAAACCCTACTACTCATAATCTTATAGCGATTTCTAATAAAGTGTATTGAGTCATTTATTAAATTTCATTCCTTTCAAATAGTTATTTCTTTACGCTTAGAGAAGATCAATATAAGATTTTTTATGCAAATGTCATTGAAGGCAAAACGTCTTTCAGTGTCATCACTACGTGATTCAATATTAACTGTGGGGAATCTTGTTTTTGTTTTTTATTAGTATATCTCCTTTGTGTCTTAAACTCAGATAAATCAGAAGAGTCCGATACACTTTGGGAAATATCAATGAATTCCGTACAAAAAATAACTATCCGTAAAATAAGTGTGCCTGTATGAATCAACATGCGGGGATCTCAGATAGACTCACTTGTTTAGTTATGCCAATGCCTGTGGTAGTCTATATGCAGCATATGTGGACTACAGATTTGAAAGCTATTCATTGTAGCAAATGTAACTGAGTAACCGAGAGTCGCAACGAAAATTCACTTTCTTGAGTTTGCAAGAAGCTAAATTCATATCGTTACGTTTATAAATTTCTTCTGCAAGATTTCACCTGATGAGAAATCGTGTGTTGAAAACAAATATTGTTATATTTCGGGACGGTCATTTTTTGTTGCCAAATAAACACACGCACTATATATATAAATATATATATATATATATATATATATATATA
>NC_068981.1:14897318-14900738 GCF_001194135.2 Octopus bimaculoides
TATATATGTATATATATACATTCGTTCTTCACTCACTTATTAGCATTCTTATTTTATGTTATATCCATTGTGGGGAAATCTATCGTCATACAATGGTGACCTCTTCACAAAGAGAAAGACGCACATGGGATGGCGGAATAAAGGAAGAGGTTATATATGTGTTACAAAAGAATTCCAGACAATGGGTATAGGATAAAATAAAAGAATCTCAAAATAAGAATGAATATATAGTGCTTGTGTATTTTGGGCCAAAAAGAAAATAATTACCATTCCGAAATACAACCGTAAATTCACATCCCGAATCATGAATTATAACATACCTCCGCTATTTTACTGAGACAACACAATATTACTTAGAGAAATCGTTGTGTTACGCAAGTGACTTTAACTCTATACGTGAAGAAAGACGTTAAACTAGCAACGAGCCAAGACAATATAAATGGTCTGATGCTATAATCTCTGGAAATTTTAAGTGAATATAACATTTTCTATTATTTTAGATAATAAATTTGATAACCAGACATCTGCTACTGATAATCACAAACACTAATACAACTTGTGTATGGGTGAATCGTCGGCTACTAATCCAGTTAAGCCATCGAAGTTGTTTAGTGAAATGGATAAGATTTAGGCGCTTAGGTAGATGAAAAACAAAACCTTTCAAAGAGGTAATGAACTCGAGAGATTCAACAACCATCGAAAGTGTGTATATATGCATGTGTGTTTTGTGTTTTTAAGTATGTGTATGTATATGTGTGTATAAATATATATATCAACGTGTATGAATTTGCAGCAAGACATATCACCAATAATGTCATGAAGGTATTCACTGCGTATACTCCATATAATATCCGTATACTGACATAACAGGTAAACTGTGTACTCTTATTAAGATTTTACGTTCAAGAGAGCTGAATAGAGATTCAATAATAATATATAGGATTGTTGTAGTCCTTTATGTATATGACATGCAAGATACATTTTTAAATCCGCTTTCGTTTCTCAGCTTTATCGATACAACATCAATATACAAAGTAAAGGGAAATGTATGTATTAAAACTGCCGGTTTAAATGGTTGGTTTTAAGGCGATACGTTTTCGAGCTTCAAAATAATTAAATTCGTAGTAGTGACGTTACAAAATGGATGCTGTGAGAGATGTAGAGTAGCTTACTATGTGTGATAGCCATACTTCTTTGATTCAATATTGATAGTTAGAGAAGCTAACGATGAGATAAGAGTAATGTATTTCATGTCGATAATATTCTAAACATTCACACTTCACGTTGTTTTTTTCTCGAATAAAACTTGATTTCATGTATATGGTGTTTTTGATATTATATTTTAGTGGTTTATTTAATTTGAGAACATTACGCTTTATGCTGCAATATACCAAGTTGACTATTTGTGTGTTGAATGTTATTTTTGTGTTCTGGTTTCCTGTCCGTTCTGATAATACTTCAATTGTTCCACTGAACAGTATGAGTTTTCTTTTTGATTCGCATTTGTGTTTTTAAATTTTACTAAAATGGAGCTTTGAAGAGAAATTTATGCGGAAGGAGCAGATAACTGACTCTTTTGTTCTGCTCTCCTTTCATCTTGTTTGTCTTTCTAACTGGTTGATAATTTAGAATTATTAACGTTTTTAATGTGTCACGTGCGATATAATAAGCAGACCGCTTTAACACATTAAAGTGATATTCTCTTTCTTTCATTAGTTATATAGATTATAGATACTATTTGGTTAAGAGAATACTGCACTTAGATATCATAGTTATTTATGGTTATTTATGTTACTGGTTCAAAGTATATCGATCTCAGTAAAACAAAAGAATAAAATAAAAAAAAGGAAGTCAGATTAAATGTATTTGACAAAATAATCTCAGTTTGCCTCTACTGTATTTTTAATTAATAATGACTTTCAACTGGAGATGTAAAACTTGTAATGGAAGATGAATGCGTCGGTTTGAAGTTCATATTTGTCATATTCTTCTTTCTTTTTTGAAAAAAGTTATGGCAATATCTACACTAGTATACAATGAACTGTACACGGTTTTACTTCAGTATCCCTAGCATGGTGAGAGGAGAGCGTCAGGTATTATGAACAGGGCACCTCGTTCCAACAACTTTGCTATTTTCATTTTCTCACAGACCTATCTCGCAACAACGCTCCTCATGTAATAGTCCAATGGATTGAGATCAGGGGAATTAGGAGACCAAATGTTACGGATTATGTGATCATGAAATTTTTCAGCCATCCATTCCTCTGTTACTAGAACCATGTGTGATAGTGCAGTGTCTTCCTGAAGCACATGTGGCCTTCCATTGCAGACACTCTCTATCCATGGTTTAGCAATTATTTCAAGTACCTCAATGTAGGCTGCAAATTTCTAAAAGCTTGGGGAAAGAAGTAAGAAGGCATCACATGTCCTTCATCGTTGACAAACCCTAAAACAATGACAGTTGCAGGAAATTTGTACGCATAACACTTAGAACTTCAGAAGGGTCTGCATATTACCATCTGTCATTTCTTATGTTAATTGTGTGATCTTGGTCTATGTTTTTCTCGTTTTAGAATAAACAAATCAAATCTTCAGCTGGGTTCTTCAGTTTGTTTAAGAGCCTTTTAGATCTGATGTAGTGATTTTCTTTTACGTTTTCTGACACTTTGACCTTTCCTCATCATATAAGACTTATATCTGATGTCTTCGTTGACAACATTCCTGACTGCTCCTTCTGACACATGGAAATCTTTTGCAACAGACCTCGTGGTCTTTCTGGGATTGTTATCGATAGTCTTTTGAACTTGATGGATAACTTCAGGTATTATGATGATTTCAGAGCGTTTAGATTACTTTTTTATGCTTTGATACTGGTGATACGTTTCCATCTTCAGTCTATCTCCTTACAAACTCTGTAGAAGGAACATCTGGTAATTTTTAAAAATTCGAGATATTTCAAAATCACTTTGCTCACCCTTTATAACCACAATGACAGCATGCCTCTTCATTTCTTGAGTAAGCTGAGGGTCTGCCATAATTATTTTCTGAAACAAAGATTATACTACGTTAGGAAAAAATGCAGCAATGACCCAAAAAAGGTATGTCCCTAATTACCTTAAACACTCTGTATAACTTCAATTTGTCAACAAATTACTACCTTTACATATTTATGAAGATTTCATCCCTTTGTAGCAAGCATGTCCTGAATTTGTGGTGAAATAGTACAGAATAGTTCGGCACCATATCCTGTCGGAGCCCAGTGGAGCTTTAAATGTTTTCGCTCAATAAACATTCGCAACGCCCGGTCTGCGAATCGAAACCGCGATCCTACGACTGACCCGACGACTGGATCACATATGTTGGGTTCAGCATATTATCCTCCATTTTCTAATTGTTATATATATATATATATATATATAT
>NC_068981.1:14900826-14903891 GCF_001194135.2 Octopus bimaculoides
TCTTATATATATATATATATATATATATATTTATATATATTATGTGTGTGTGCGTGTATAGAAAAAAAACTTATTGGAAATAGATGCGTAGCGTTCAATCAAATAATATAATTAATATATATGCATATATAGACACACTTGTGTACATGCATAAGTATATATGTATATCGCTATGCATATACCGGTACAGGACGTCACAAAACGTATACAAACATGAAATGCGAAAATAAATTTGGCTATGCAAAAAACGAGAGAAACAAACGGAAAACAAAATAAGTAACATAAAAATGACCCTTCATCAGATGTTGGCTGTCCTTCTACTCCTTAGTTTGAGCATTCAAATAACATGATAAGACGTTGAAGGCAATTGCTACCACGAAGCAAGATAAAAAAAATGGGTTTTAGGGAGAGTCAAAGTTGGACGAAAAAAACAGGACATACAACAAACCAAACCAAACGAATACAAGCAAGGAGGGCCGTTATGCACAAACGAGTTAAAAATGGCGAACGCCTGAAGAAGAATCTTTGATAAGAGAAAAGAGGTGAGGCAAATACAAATGCGTCCAAAGTGCGCAAGAGATTGAGGGAAAAGAAAGATCACGTGAGGAGAGGAACGATGAACGATGGCCACGTGTGAGCAGCCAGAGAGTAAAGGAAGAAGAAGGAGAGGGAGGGTGGAGTAGATAGAAAACGGCGAAGGGGAGTAAAAAGGAACGAAAGTGCGAGAGACAGAGAGAGGGGGAGAAAAGATCTGTTTTTGCGTACCCAACGTTATCTTCGTATTTCATGTTTGTTTACGTTTTTGTGACGTCCCGTACCGATATATGCATAGCTATATACATAGGTGCGTATGTATGTACATATGTGTGTCTCTATATGCGTATATATTACGTTGATTAGATCAACTGGAACCTCGTCGTCGTAACCGACGTAGTACCACATGATATTTATCTTATTTGTCTAACTCTCTCTCTCTCTCTCTCTCTCTCTCTCTCTCTCTCTCTCTCTCTCTCTCTCTCTCTCTCTCACTATATCTTATTCGGTCGGTATTTTTTTAACTTTTATTTTTCAGACGCTATTGTTTTCATTTTAAGTGCAATCGTTAATGCTTTTACAAGCAACCACGACAAATTACGGAGACATTAACGTGTAATTGGCTGAGAAATCCACAGACACGTGTATCATTAACCTAGTTCTCCAAGGGATTTAGCATGACACAATGTGTGATAAGGCTGGCCCATTGGAATACAGGTACAACAGAAACAGGAAGAATGAGTGAAAGAAAGTTGCGGTGAAAGAGTACGGCAGGTTTCACCATCACCCCTGCTGGAACCTCGTGGAGTTTTGGGTGTTTTCTGTCAATAAACGCTCACAAAGCCCGGTCTGGGAATAGAAACAGCGATCCTACAACTGCGAGCCCGCTTCCCTAAATACTGGGCCATTGCGCCTCCACAAAAAGAAGCACTCCGTCGGTTACGACGGTGAAGGTCCCAGCTGATACGATCAGCCGAACAGCTTGCTCGGGAATTTAACGTGGTAGTGGCTGAGCACTTCACAGAGACGTGTACCCTTGACGTAGTTCCTATGGATCTTCAGCGTGACACACAGTGTGAGAAGGCTGCTCCATTGAAATACAGGTACTATTCGTTTTTGCCAGCTGAGTGGACTAGAGCCACTAAAATAAAGTGTCTTCCTCAAGCACGCAACGCGTCTCCTGTATTTGAACTCACGACCTTACGCTTGTGAGCCGAATGCCCCAACCACTAAGTCACGTGCCTTCACTAGATTTTTATAGATAGATAAGTTATAGACAGGTAGATACAGAGAGATACATAGATATAGAGATGGATAGAGAGATATCGAGAGATATAGAGAGATGGAGAGAGATAGAGACAGAGGGGAATAGAGATATATATAGACGTGACTGACGCTAGTAAACCGGAAGTAAATATTTTTTAAACTTTGAAAGACGTGAATTTAATATAAAACGCAATATGTTTTTTATGACCAATGGATGTAAGGGAGGCAATCAATTACTCAAATTTAGTTCGCAAAGAGTTACCTGCCTTCTCCACGTAACCTAAGGATGGGTATTTTATGCCCCCAGGAGAGCCCGTTACTCATTGTTTGAAAACTTTTAAGAGTCTAAAACCATCGCTGGAACATAAGTAGTGTATGTTCCCTGTCTGGAGAAAATCAGTTGAAAATAGGGCTCTTATAATCTTTTACACACATGCAGAGCGGGAGTTATATTATAGATTAGAAACACGTTATAATTAGTTGCAAGCCTAGTTGAGGTAAGTATCTCTTTCACTTGTTTCAGTCATTTGAATGCGGCCATGCTGGAGCGCACAGCATATACCTCGCAAAATTACAATCTATTATTGTATTCTAAACTATATACATATTTTGTAGAATATGTACATGTGTGTGCGTGTGTACATAAATAAAGATATTATTACTCATAAAATAATAATAATAATATAAGTTGCTAGGACATAAACCATAAAAGTACATTTATATATTTATAAACATAATTACAATTGTATGTACCAGATAGTATTATTGCCAGCGTTGCTAGAAATAAGAGTCGAAACATACTTAAATATAAATTCATAAATTTATAAATTTATAATTTTACCTTTTTGATGTTTATGCTTGCGAGCCACATATATTATTATTATTTGATTAATGATGATATCGTGATTTATGAATAATTATACATTATTATCGTTTCAATTTAGCGCTAGTCTTTCAACAATTTGAACAAGTATGACGAAGAGAGTATTAGTTTAACACCAGGCAACGAAATCCACTGATGAGGATAAAGAGTATTATCTCAGAGTTTAAAATCACGTGTCATGGGTATATCTGCAAATATTTTCCGTCTTTACCTCGCAATTGCAGGTTGGTTTCTTATTCGCACCTCAAATTCGTCAGCTTGTTGAATTTTCAGAGATATATTTAAATATTATTTCCAACAAAACTGGTACTATCTGGTACAATTTATTATATTTCTAATTATAATTATAATTATCATTATATATATACATGCATATATATAT
>NC_068981.1:14904629-14905750 GCF_001194135.2 Octopus bimaculoides
TATATATATAGAGAGAGAGAGAGAGAGAGAGAGAGAGATAGATAGATAGATAGATAGATAGATAGATAGATAGATAGATAGATAGATAGATAGATGGATAGATAGATAGATAGATGCTAACGAATATATATATATATTCGTTAGCATCAGATGCTAACGGATATATATATATTCGTTAGCATCAAATGCTAACGAATGTATATATATTCGTTAGCATCTATGCATGTATGTGCCTATATTCATACATTGATGCACCACGATATTATGCACGTCATCCGACACATAAAGGACAGTCGCCAGATTTTATCGAAACAATTGTCGTATGGAATAAAGACTAATACCAAATCCATCTTCTAATTCATTTAGGGATTATTATCTCAACTGACACTGCGGAATTTATGAAGTAGGTCCAACGGAGATATACTCAAACTGCAGGTGACACCAGGTAGCCCAAACCATGTTGTTGCTTTACTCAACACATTTCCCCATTGTTTGACAAATACCCATTTGTCCAAAAAATTACATATAATATATATAGGGAGAGAGAGAGAGAGAGAGAGAGAGAAAGAGAGGGAGAGAGAAGAGAGAGAATGTCACTTACGTATATACACATACATATGTACTCATATACATAAACAAACACATAAACACGCGCGCGCAGACATATGCATTCAAGTTCATCTAAATAGACTTTGTATTGATCAAAATCTTGGTCATACTTCTCCATAAACTTCCGCTGCACCCCACATCTCTTCTGGTTCTCTTCATTTTGTGTCTCTCCTCCCCCCACTTTCTCTCTCTCTCGCTCTCTCAAACACTCCCATTCACTGTCACTTTCTCTCAAGAAACACTGCATACGTATACACGTCTACTAAAAATTCATGTCGAGATGTATGTGTGTGAATATTATTTCTTAAATTTGTCTTAGTTTAAATATTTCCTATTGATTTTTCGGAATGTAATAATTAGTGCGTATAAATATATTTAACTTTTGGTTAGTTTGTTCCTTGTAGCCTCTTTATAGCTCCAAGTCCTAATTTCGGCATGCATTTTCAAACGCCGTTTCCATCTAACTTTTTCATATATATACATACATACATACATATATATATATATATATA
>NC_068981.1:14905887-14906976 GCF_001194135.2 Octopus bimaculoides
TAAATTTTTTCCCCCTTCGCTATGTGAAATAACATTACATTTGAAGCTGGATATGGTAATTTTTTTTTAAATCTCTGTACATATTACAATTTTTTCCTTCGTTGTATACAAATTAAAATATTTTTGGCTCTAAGGCCCTGACGATGTAGAAATTAAGTTACTGTGCTTAAATATATTTTTCTCCTTGACTTTGGCAATTCTTCTGAGAATGTAATACGTATTTAAATATACATACACACACATATGTCTGTAAATGCGTGTGTCTTTGTCAAAGCATATACATATGTAAGTATGTATGTATAAGTATACATGTACATATATATATATATTCTTTTATAAATGTGTGTATATCTATGTGTGTGTATATATGTAAGTATGTACGTATGTATATATATATATACAAATTCATATTTATATCCATTTGGATGTATGTATTATGTATGTATGTATGCACGCGGACATATATACATCTATGTTCACCAAAAATAAACGTTTAACTACCTTATTTTT
The DNA here is from genome assembly GCF_001194135.2 of Octopus bimaculoides. Lineage (NCBI taxonomy): Eukaryota > Metazoa > Mollusca > Cephalopoda > Octopoda > Octopodidae > Octopus > Octopus bimaculoides. The sequence goes on from NC_068981.1 coordinate 14,906,398, forward strand.
GAGGAAAAAGAAAAATTTCTCCGATGTTTTTTTTATTTTTCTAGGTTACTTCCTGAACAATGTCAAACATATTGCACTTTACATTTATATGACTTGTTCTGACTTACCGATGTAGGCTCCGCATTTTAACCATTATTGATATGCCAATCGCTCTTCAATTTTATTCGTATTCGTTAGCATACCAAGTGTTTTAGATATGTGTTCATTTTCAATGTCAATACATGCTTAGGTACATATACACTCACATAGGTTATGGCCGTTCAAATATTACTATTTTACTCTTTTACTTGTTTCCGTCATTTGACTGCGGCCATGCTGGAGCACCGCCTTTAGATGAGCAAATCGACCCCAGGATTTATTCTTTGTAATCCTAGTACTTATTCTATCGGTGTGTTTTGCCGAACAGCTAAATTACGGGAACGTAAACACACCAGCATCGGTTTTCAAGCGATGGTGGGGGGACAAACACAGACATCCATACCTACACACACGCGCGCGCGCGCGCACACATACACACACACACATACACACACACACACACACGCACACACACACACACACACACATATATATATATAT
>NC_068981.1:14907162-14908262 GCF_001194135.2 Octopus bimaculoides
ATGTATATATATATAGATACATATCTACGACAGGCTTCTGTCACCTTCTGTCTACCAAATCCACTTACAAGGCGTTGGTCGACCCGAGGCTATAGTACAAGACACTTGCCCAAGGTGTCACGCAGTGGGAATGAACCCGGAACCATGTGGTTGGTAAGCTAGCGACTAACCACACAGCTACTCCTCTGCCTTCTTCTGAGAGAATTGGCAGTCGGAAACTGAAAGTAAGTTGACGTAAAACTAAGCACGCACACAATCATACAACACACGTGCACATACATACTCACGTACATACACATACATATTTCTCTTCATTGATTCAATCATTGCATCGTGGTTAAGCAGAGCTTTGAACAACGGCTTTAATAAAATTGCTCATAGCACTTTATTTTCTAAAGCCTGCTGCTTCTCATCTGTGTTTGTTTTGCCGAACTGGTAAGTTACTTTAAGATATACGTTCGTATGACCGTAATTCATGGCATAATGTTTGCCCAACAACTAATACTGGATAAAATTGTCAAACTCAAGAAACAGAATTCTTGTGATATCTGTTTTGTTCATGGATGAATGTTCTTTGTTAGGCGATCAACATGCAGAGCGAGTGATGTCTGTTTCTATTCTCATAATGAAACTCATCATATGAGTATGAGCATGGTTTCTGGAGTATGAGACAACAAAAATTATTACGAACTTCATTTAAATGTTCCGGTCTTCATATAAAGAATTTTAGTGAAGTATGTGCTTAAAAGCGAATTTAACATTCTGTATTGCATATGACTATGTATATATTAAAACACTTACACGAATCGCGGTTATTATTATAGTGCATTGGAATTCCGAATTTTACGTTCGAATTATTCTGATAAATATTATAAGGAAATGCATAATTATAATACACGTGTACGCAACAAATAAGCACTTATTTTTTCTCGGATATAAGTTTACGTGGAAGTGTAAGTACACAGTGCCTCGAATATTGCCATAAGATACATGGTATATTTTATAAATATGCCTCCTCATGTATCATAATAGCATGAAACAATTAGTAGCTCTTTCGTTTGTGAATTTAATTATATATATATATATATATATATATATAT
>NC_068981.1:14908281-14912387 GCF_001194135.2 Octopus bimaculoides
TGTGTGTGTGTGTGTGTGTGTGTGTGTGTGTGTGTGTGTGTGTGTGTGTGTATATGTGTGTATGTGGGTGTGTGTATGTGTGTGTGTGTGTGTGTGCATACATACACGGATGCATACATCTACTGAAGTGTGCGTGCGTGAATAGTAACAATATTTAATTTGTGGCAAGGGTTTAACTAATTTTCAAAATGTATATCAACCAATATTTTAGAAAGGTGAACTAATTTTCGACATAATAATTATTTCTTTATTTTTATTTTTTTAAAGTTTTACTCTGGTGTTTTATTTAAAAGAATGCAATTTGAAACAAAAAAGAAATACTACGTTATATGGCATACATATTCGAATAATTTAATGTGTTTTCAATGATGTTATCAATGATGTTATCAATGATGTTATCAATGATGTTATCATAGATATATTTGAATGATTGTATCTGCTGGTACTTCGCATTAGTATTTGTGTTTCTGTTGAAACGTATCTATGCGTCTTTCACGTTTTAAACTTTCAGCAATAAGTATCTCAATTATCATGTTTTAATAACTTCAGAATATCCAATTATTTCATTTGACAAGTATAGTACTATCGATTGTATTGAAATTCTAGTTATGCTGAGTGCAAAAATACACATACAGAGAAATATTCAATGTTTCACACGACGATCTAATGTCTAAACGTTGCTAAATACTAATCTTCTATGTTAAAGAGCATAACACATATCTGCATATTAAAGAAATTTAAAACGTAAATTCTAGGGTTCTTCTTCCCTTCACACTCTTACTAATAACTTTTCTATAACAACCTTGAGTAGATCAGGCTGTTTTGGATGAAGTTCTGTAAGGAAATCTGTCGTTGAAGTCTACATAACCCTTGCCATTTGATGGTTTGCGTGGAGCCCATCCTGTTATAAGTACTTGAGCAAGTCTTCGATTTGATTATTCGTCCTTCACTTCTTTCTGCTTTATCAGAATCCACTAATTATCATGCAGTTACTGATATTCTATTTCTAACAATCTTTAAGAGAATAATTAATAAAAGATAAGTAAATATTCTTAACGGAAGGCAAACAAAGTAGGTATAATATATGATTTTTAATGATTAATACTTAAAGCTATTCAGTTGATTCATTGAACAAAAATCCCTACCATCTGATTTGCAGTAGCTCTCGATGTTCAGTATTCAAAACAAACATTCCACTGCTACAAATATCATAAAAACTTTTCTGGTTACTCATTGATGCAAACTTTTATTTCTCGAATGTTTTGTCTTGAATTCATTTCGGTATTAGAATGTCGACAGATATTCCATATAATGTTTAACATGGACCTGGGCAAACAATGTTAAACCCTGTTTAGGCCGGCACATCAGTATCGATACATAAGTAACCTTCCCTTCTTAGTAATCTGGCAGTTTCTTATGACAGATTAAGGTATCAGTCAGTGCACTGATTTTTTTTATTTTAAATCACGTACGCTGTTACTTGAGAAGGTGGCCCTTGGGAAGGTGCAACATGGCAGCAGGCTAACAAAGTTATTAAATAGGTTCCCGAAATGATTTCGATTAATATTACCACTAACAGTCCACCTCCTAGGAGGAACTGAAACATCTGTTTCAATTCCTATACGAATTCTCTCTCAATTATCTCTCTCACTCTTTCTCATTGTTTTCTGTTCACTTTCTCTCTCAATCTCTTCGCCTCACTTTCTCTTTCATGCACACATTCTTATCTCTCCTCATAACATACCTTGCTTCTCATATTCTAATTCAGATACACATAACCTATTCATTCGCTCCACAATGCACACATCTTTTCTTTCTGCGTCTATAACAGTTGATTTTCTAAACCTAATAAGGATCACTCGACAACGAATGATGGGCATGGCAGTGTTACACAAATAGTTGCGGGAAATGTTCTCTCCATAGGGAAACCAAAACACAGCATAACGAGTTTACACATTTGTATATTCAGCAGATGATCGGAGATCACGTGAAATCTAAGGCACTTGAATAAACTCACTTTTAGTAGCTAGTTTCCATTTGCAAAACATGATGTGCAATAATTACATATTTATTGCACACATTCTCGTTCGTCGGGCAGTTGTGAATAAAGCATACTACACTACCTGCGGTACTCGAGTACTGTTTTTTGCGACCTTGTTTCACATGTATGTGCTTGCTCCAGTACATACATATATACATACACACACACACACACACACACGCACACACATACACACACACATGCATGCATGCATGTGTGTATGAAAGGCCATAGATATTACCTCCCGTGATATTGGCGTCACTTTTGTTACGTCGGTGTACTGATTTTTCTTCTCCAAAATGGGTTACATTATAATACAGATTCGTTCTATTTTTCGCTTTAAGTCGTGAAATGAAATTCCGTTGAAATACATAACATTTTATTAATAAATCACTTTTGTTACTATAACCATTGTTTGAAATGCGTTTCGGATGCCATGATTGTAAAGTTGAATATGTAACGGAATCAATTTAATCGTTTTCGAAAAAAATATGTGTGATTGAAACTTGTTTGTTGTAAATTGATATCATATTATTTCTTAACATCAATCTGGATTGGTATCCCGAGTTGAATCTCTCGGAAAATCAATACATATTGTTTACACTGCATCAATAAAAAAATTATTCATATCTCCAGGCACGATGACATTTCGGAAGTGGTTATTGCTTTACTCTCCTACCATCAAATCAGTTCAGCGCAGTTATCTTCTCGCAAATAATATTCTAAATAAAATAATGTTTTTCGAGTCAATTGGGGTTTGCACTCCTGTAAAAGCTCTTATTGGATAATAACTTCTTTGTGGTTCCATATAACATAGTTCCCTTCGGTTTTGTTATATTCTCAAAAAAAAAAAAATTAAATAAAATAAAATATGTGAAATACATTTCCAGAGTAAATGTATTTCTCATGGAAACATTATCAATTATTGAACACGAATTCTATGTCTACACTTCTGTTTCAATGTGTTTCTGTACATAAATATATTTGTCTCTATTCATGTTTTGTTTTGATTATTATGTAAAGTTGTTTATCACATATTTCTCGTAGCAATCCCAGCAGTATATTCCATATTCAGCATTATTTATGAGCTCATGAATATATCTAAGCAGATACATACGTGTGTATCTAGGATAAATTTAGTGTTAATATATTGAGTGTTAATTAATCAAAATATATTATCCTTATTAACAGGAATTTGCTTTCACAGTAACGTGCAAATTTTGCGTTGAATATGAACCCTTCTAAATGGAATACTATTGATTTAATGACTGTTTTTGTTAAATATTTCTTTGTATATCATATATCGAAATAACACCTTAGTATAAAGTTCAACGTTTCCCGAATCAATATAAACACGGCTATGTGCATTGCACTGGATAATGAACTAAACCACAGATATCATTCTGGTGTAAACAAATTATATTTAAACCGTAAGCTACTCTCGAATTTCTCTATTTACTAATGAAAATATATAGAAGATAATTTTAGGAATATATATATATATATACATGTATATATATATATACAGTATTACTTAATTTTATATTTGTGAAATGCCTGGAATTACATTCTTGCTTAGCTGCAAAACTAATCTAATACATACATTCCTTCTAAATGTCTGGATTTCCCATATGTATAATACATTTTTTGTTGTGTATTTTGCTATTATCTGGTGACATGTTTTGAGTGGGGGCTGGTATGTCTGTTAATTTCTATGAAAGCAAAACTGTACTGTATAAATCAGACTATGATAAAGCATTTAAAAAAGTTTGAATAAATTCATCAGTTTATCGTAAGACCAAACCCAATTTCTAATTACCAAGTTCTACAATAACCTTTTGTTGCACAGATTACGTAATAAAGTAAGTCCGTTGCATTCTTTATCCTAAATGGATATTCCAACTTAATCATTTTTTTCGGGTCATAATAAGGTTTCTTTTTCTCATCGTGTGAGGGTATATAATGCATTATAACATACAATCCACACATGAATCTGTTTATCCCTTCCTCTCTCTTTCTTTCTCTCTCTTTCTCTCTCTCTCTCTCTCTCTCTCTCTCTCTCTCT
>NC_068981.1:14912548-14915755 GCF_001194135.2 Octopus bimaculoides
ATATATAGTGGGGTGTATACGTATCTGTTTATACGTATGTATGTGTATGAGTATGTGTGTGTATTTATACGTTTATAGGTACATGTACAACCTGTAAGCTATATACGCACACATGCTCATTAAAATTATAAAAAAGAATTAATTTTTATCCGCGATAATATAGCTCCGTTGTACCATGTCTGAAGACGAATAAAGGATGTTCACAACATCAACGTCTTAATCAATATTAACTTTGTAATATTAATAAACGAGTGCTGTAGAATATTTTATACACTCACACATTGTTACTCATGAATAAATTGATTTATGTATTTTATGCGCATTACTCTATAAGTTATTTCCCTACGAGCTATGATAGAGAATTATGTCATACAAATAACAACATACGAAATGGCAAGAAAGGAAACTGAATTTTGCAATTTCAAATAGAAATATAATTTTGAAAAAACACACTATAAATATTGTGATGGGTTAAATATAATTGTAATTAAAAAAGTAATCACATTGAAGCACATCAGTTTAACATCATTAGTGTCATTAAACAATTATATCACCAAAGTCTCATCGAAGATTAATATATGCTTGTGTGTATCTAAATATGAGTGTGCTTGGGTGGGTGTTTATATATGTATGAGTGTTTGCGAGAGAGAATGTTAAAGATGAACGGGTGAAAATAGATTAGTCTTTTAATGCGAGCAGAGAGTTATAATATATTTGATAGAAAGTACGCAAATCTGTAAACCGAGATTCGTGTGTAAGATATAATGATGAAATAGAAGAATGGTAATTGAATGACTTGCACTTTAGATATTCAATACAAGAAAAGTTTAAGCTTGTTTTTTTTATTTCTCACATGCACAGTGCATCACTTCAATGAAAAATAATTCTCCAGCAACAATGATACGATATCGTTATAAACAATTCGTAATTAAACGATATTTACATTTAGAAACTATTGTTTTATCGTGCTATGGTTTCCAAAAAAAAAACAACAAACACCGTTGTATTCAAATCTCAAACTGAATTCACTGACAAGAGAAATTAATTATCTGATATGTTTACGATATTAGATTAAAATTAAAATATTTCTTCGTTGATATCCCGTTTGACAATTGTCTTTCTGGTTAGAAAGTTGAAGTAATGGAAATGAAATTAAACACCATTTATGAAGATAAAATTTACAGCTAGTATCAAGCAAATGGAGCTTTAAATAATGGAAGTATAGAGGTATAGAGAAGTATTTTATGTGCAATGCAATATTGCATATTTTCCAAAAAGATGCGTATGCATATACTCATTCCAGATAAGAACACTGACTGTTCATCAGATTCTTGAAATCTTCAGGCAAACAGTATACCTCTACAATAAACAGTAATTCCTATTATAAATGCATGCATATTGCTTTGATAATTACGAATCGAATTAGACTTCTGTTAATAAGAATGTTTGAAATAGACATATGAAATAAATGTGAGACGGTTCTATTGAAAACGTTTGGTAATTAGGCAGTATTTTGCCGTTTATTACGTCGGAATTTACACGTTTCCAATATAGTTCTACAGCTACAAGAACGGGCACGCAGAATATATTGCCTTAGTACACAGAGAAAGCAGCGAGGTTGAAAAAAATGTTAATCATAAGAAAATATGCGCAAATAGGCATCGTAAATAAATCGCATACATCATAATTAAACAATAGAATAGAAATGCTTCTCGTGAATTGCCTGGATATTTTCTTGAATGAAGATGACAGAATACTATTTCAATCAAAGCGAAAAGCGCCTTACTTCTCGGCCAGAAAAATATTGAAATGAAGAAAATTATACATGTGAACATTGAGTATACACACACGCACGGAAACACACACGCACACACATACACATACATACACACACACACACACACACACACACACACACACACACACACATATGTAAACGTGTTACAAAAATGTACAAGTGTCAATTCATTCCGGCCGTTTCGAGCAACTCCTTTAATTGATCAATTACAAAATACCGCTCCTTTCAGATGACTACATAGATCCCAATCATTAAGGACAAGTTAAATATTTAAACATATTCGTATCATCAATAGAATGCAAATATTTACTATGATTCCGCTGATAATTTTTTGGGCAGAATGAAAAAAGGACACCCATAAATTAGTATATGGCTAATAGATATAACTAAATAATGGAAATTTCTCTGTAACCTTTATATATCTATATATTTACACTTTTCTTTAACGGTTTAAGTGAATTTAGGTTAAAACATACTCCTTTAATTTATATCGCACCCATAATCCTTTAAGATGTATTCTTTCTAACAATTCACTTTTTCTTCCCCTTTACGATGACAATCAAAATGAGCTTTGTTTTCCAACCTTATGCCCTATTCTCTTTCCATTGATCACCACTCCCTCCACCATCAGAAATTTTCGTTTACCACCATATGACCTACCTTTTGGTGTTGATATAGCCGGACTTAAAGTTCCATGTTTTCAGATAGTAGAACGGTCTGGCATGATACTAATTAATTTATAACTGCCTAAAGATCTAATGTCTGATGTTTTGAAAACTACATTCTCCCTATTGTCTTCGATGTGTAGAAAATGGGGTCACTACTCTCATTCATCCCTCACCACCGACTCCAAACTATGCTAATTTCTGGTTTGTCGCGGTATTGCTCTTTTTTTTATTTTACCATAAAATTTAGCAGCTGTAAATATTTGCTCTTTATTGATGAAATATATGTTTTTATATCTAAGTTGTCCTTTATGCTTGACGTCTATGAGGTCATCTGATAAGAACGGTTTTCTTTGTAATGATGTAATGCTTTCATTGATCAATTTGAGGAGTTGCCCGAAACAGCCGTAATGAATTGACACTTATACATCTTTGTTACTCATTTATATTTTACTAACCTATTCTGGTATCTGCACTTCAGAAATATGGAGAAAGTATCTTTATAAAAAATACATGTCTGAACAAACAAGTGCGGATTTATTCACTATGTTCGTTCGTGATAACTGCATACAATGTATGAATATCGGATGGAAAAACATTCTATTTAGAGTTCGATACTCACCTCATAATGTCTTCGTGTACAAATAAACTTGACCTAACAGGATACTTCAATTTCAATATCTAATTTAAATGAATTTCAATTGCATTATTTCTCTCTCTCTCTCTCTCTCTCTCTCTCTCTCT
>NC_068981.1:14916315-14921532 GCF_001194135.2 Octopus bimaculoides
TATATATATATATATATATATGAGCATGACGGTGAAATATTTCCGTTTCGCCTCTAGCAACCTTAATTATTATATATATATATATATGTATGGATGGATGATGAAGTTGTTTTTGTCATTTAACTTGATATTTGTTTTATGGGTTTATTTTTCAGTATATTTACACTCAATGCTACAATTTTTGCCGAACAGAATCTCCTATTAAGTAGTGACGATTTTACATGCAATATATTTTACTATAGCAAAATATTTGAGGTTGGTATAAAAATGTATAACACTTCGAACCAACTTTGGCCCGTCTATGATTTTACACGTGACCTTCAATTAAGTAATGAAATTTCCCTCAAGTGACATGCAATTTGTTTTTGAAACTACAGTTATGCTTTGGTTGATTTTAACCATGGTTTTCAAAGTCTAGCCTGAGTGGGTGTTATGTCGACGCCCCCAGGCGAAGAAGTAGGTATCTCCCAAGACATATAAATAGATGTTGTCTGGCCGTGGTAGGTGTGTTGAGTAGCAGTCGAATAGCAGTTGTGTAGCGGTTGCGTAGAGATCATCAAAAGGAGCTAGATAGCAGTAGCGCTGAGACATAACAGTCGGGAAATAAACGCTACGACCATATATTTTATTTGCCAAGTAGCGTATTCCTTTCCTGATTTAAGGGTTTAGGAACAGGAGAAGGAAATCCTTTATTATACTTGTAGAAATTTCGGGATTTGGGGAAACAACAGTGGAGGTTATTGCTATCAGAAAAAGAGGATGGCAATAGTACTTGCAACAGTCAGAATTTTGCTAACGTAACGTGACCCGAAATCTAGATGAGGTGATGCAACGGGATATGAATTAATTATCAACCTCCAACGAAAGATCTTTCTCTCTCACGAGAATCCCTCGCACGAAAATGCAAATTTGTTGATGTTAATATGACCCTTTGCTGGTGACGCGTCAAAATCAAACAATGTTAAACAATAATATATCGATCAGTTGATTGCCTGGTTAATTAATAATTATACTAATAGTAAAATATTAACTGTACTTGTGATTTATTTACGCAATGATACACAAATATTCATCCCACACATCAAGAATCTAGCAGGACAATGGGAAACTTTCTGACATATATGTATGCTTGTATGCACGAGTATTTATATGAGCGTATGTGTGCAGATATCCGTGTACCTGTGTATGAGTTCGTATAGAAACTGATACACGAATAGATATATTTACAAGTGTCATTTTGATATAGTTGATGGTAGGAGTATTCTAAAATATTCTTCAATGCTTTATTGTGGTGCAAGCTTACATTGATTCACAAAGATTGAGAAAGGCGCCATATGAACATCAATTGTGATTATGTTATGAAAAGCATTAAACTAAAAGCATAAGAATTGCTTATTTGCTTTTGTATAGAATGTAACGTCAAGTAGAACATTATGTAGAAATGTAAAAACGAATCCGTAATTTTTGTACAATGGAAATCATCTGCGATTTTTGAAACAACCGAAAAACAAAACAAAATATGATCTCTAGCTATGCATCTGTTACTCAACATTATTATCAACAAAAAATGTCGTGAGACTTCGAATATTCAATGCGAACATTGCTTTATTGAACATGACGTAAATTGACAATATATTCACAATAAATGCATATAATCGCCACATATAATGGACGATGTAAATGTATGGAGAAATATTCTGATGGAGACTGAATAAATAATATGTAAAATAATTTAGTGCTCTTGTTGGAGGATAGTTAGCAGCAATCAAAATATATTATTGACAATAATCGAGTAAAAACTTTATATGCAAAATATATATTTCATCAATTCTAAAACACCTACAAGCGTTTTGATGGAGCTATTGTATCCCAGATTGGTAAGTGAGAATTCAAATCTCCATGTGACGCCGAGTTTCTACATGTGACAGAGATAAAATCTTTCAATAGTAAGAAAGAGAAAACATAATAATAAAAAGGTATTGGTGCGCTGAAAGGTATAGAATGTCTTCGTATTGTTGAATGAATTTCCAAGTTAATATAGTTAAATGCATTTTCTTGGGATGTAGTATGTTCGGAAGTAGAGAAATCATTTCAACAAAAATAAATTTTAATGAAACACACTTGCCTCATAGAAATTAATGCACATGTAGCCTTTTTATTTAAAACTAATACATAACTACTACATTATTTTACACACACACGCGCGCACACACGTATGAATGTGTTTGTGTGTGTGTTTATGTATACAAATGACAAAGGAATAAGCGATTAGATTATGACGTATGTTTGCATATAGCTGTTTGTGCTATAAGATACAGTGGACTCATAATTGGTTGCCTGAGTACTCATCTGTCATCTCATTTTCTTATTATTGTTCCGTCCTTAACTAACGGTTCGTTCTGAAGCATATTTATATCTAGTTCTACACCAGGTTATTAGCTTCGAAATGCCAAAACGATATATATATATATATATATATATATATATAAACGAAGTGGCTCATTTTGAAATCAGAAAAAAAAGATAACTGTTGCTTAATCTGTGACACATCGGAGAATCCCTCACCGTACTGCAGAAAGACGATTGCTCCCTTCCAGTTCCTATATTTTGAATACGAAAATGCCCAATGGAAAAAAAAAATTGATGTAAAAATTTAAATGTGGCGTTTTCCAGGGTCAATCTCTATCACCACTCCTCCTCGTTTGTCTACCCTTAATACGTCAGCTCAATGACCATACTCTGGCCACGAACTGTAGTTTCACCTTAGGAATGAGCAAGTTACACCGTTGTGCTGCAATCTGCAATAGAGTGGATGAAACCATGGCCGTATCACGTACGAATGCCTTAGACTCGCTGAAAACAACTAGAGGTTGTGGCAACGCGGCCAGGTCTCGGAAGTGCTACACCGGAAACTGTGCGAAAAATGGAGTGTAGAGAGAGGCAAAACGTGGTATGAGGACAAACCGCAGAGAGAGTAATGAGTCGGAGACTATCAAAATCGTCTGAAATCTCTCAATCCAAACAGATCAGGAGCTAGAGCATAACAGACCGAACATAGTGGTGGTGGACAAGATGCACCACGTATGCTATATAATTGATGTTGCATGCCCCTTTGACCCGCGAATAGTCAAGAAGGAAGGCGAAATGATAGATAGATAAAACACTTTGAAGTACAAAACAGCCAGGCTATTAGAAAGGGAGAAGGTGAAAATAGCGTTAATTTTTGCTATGACTGTGGGGATAGTATCAGAAGGCATCAAGAGGAATATATGAAGAAAATTGAAACAGAGTGCCCAAGTTTTGCGTCCTTGGCACGGTCAGAATAATCAGGGAAGTAGTAGATAGCTGGAACGAATGAATAGGATGGTACCGTAGGCAGCAGGTAGAAATACCACTACGTATGAAAGACTCCATGAGATACAACAATACTTATGATAAAGAGAAAATAACAATAATAATAATAATAACAATAATAATAATAATAATGATAATAATAATAATCATAATAATAATAATAATAATAATAATAATAATAATAATAATAATAATAATAATAATAACAACAACAACAATAATTACGGAGATGTACTTGCATAGCTAGTGACCTGATCTGATATCGTGTGCTGAAACAAAAGCAATTGCAGCGTGGAAGCCATTTAAAAACACACAAAAGCTGTTAGGTTCACTTCAACATTTAAATTTAATTTGAAACCGCGATCTGTTCACTGACAGAACGGAATATTGTCAGTGAACAGGTCGCGGTTTGAAAGCGACGAAAATAATTTGACAAATTAAATTTAAATGTTGAAGGGAATCCAACAGTTTTTGTGTGTTTTTAAATGGCTTATAAACACTTTCCACGCTGCAATAATAATAATAATAATAATAATAATAATAATAATAATAATAATAATAATAATAATAATAATAATAATAATAAGAAGAAGAAGAAGAAGAAGAAGAAGAAGAAGAAGAAGAAGAAGAAGAAGAAGAAGAAGGGTATCCTTGGCGTTCATAATATAGGGGCAAAAGAATTATACAGGCTCACAGAATAATTAAATGGATAGCGACAATAATCATGGTATGGGTAGTAATTATCCCAGAAATAATATTCTGAATAACAATACTGATAACAACAACAACACTAATAATGAAAATGTCTTCAATATATTTAGTGATGCCATCATATATAGTAATTCTGCTGAAAGTACGTGCTGTGCAGTGAATGCGACTGGTTGCGTAACCTATGTTATTCCATTCCCAAGTTACTTAAATTATGTAACTCTAATAATAAAGATAAACTTTACGCCCGCTTGACAAGAAATGCTTAATTAATAATATTGTATTTAGATTTAGCATTATGACTAATCAACGAAATTTCGTTCACAATAGTTCACTCAGCTGGCAAAAATAATAATACTGATTTAGAACCGGATCGTGGACATTCATTTAGAACCGGCTCGTGGACATTCATGTGATATTAAGAAACAATACTTGGAACGAAATAAACATTTGTGGAATGTGTGGAATGTTCGAAAGTTAGTTATGCATATTTATTTAATTTGTTTAGTTGTGTATTAGTTATTATTACCCATCGAAGTGGATAAGTACTGGCGAAATTAACAGTTAAGTACATTGATACGCCATTCATACAGGAGGCTTTCAAAATAATTCTTTGCCTCAGGTTGGCACTAAGTGATAAATCTAGCTGCTTTTGTGCAGGGTTTTTTTCCGATATTTTGCCAATCCATAATTATATCTGCAAGCACTATCTTAAAATGAACCTCTTTCAAATGTAAACGCGTATTATTCCAAGAAATAATAAGATTGGGTTATGCTTTGAAATGTCTCGGAAACCTGGTTTTTACAAGGTGATGGCATTATGGAGACGAGAATATCTAAGTTTAGCGTTGAATCGAAAACCATTTCTATTTCAAAAGCAATAGAGGCTTATTACTATGACATCGCTAACAATTAAACCTAAATGAAAATGTATACAAAAATGCGAATATCAATACCTCTTCAGCATACGTTATTAAAATCAACTCTAAATTAAGTTCTAAATTACAAGAACATACTGTATTATGAATATCATTTGACATTTCTAAGAAAGGAATTGCTGTAATTAAAATCAAGATGTTAAATTTCATAATTACCTAATAATTAAATTATTAATGTTACTATATATTTAAATAGAATTATACTACCGCAACACAA
>NC_068981.1:14921747-14923151 GCF_001194135.2 Octopus bimaculoides
TATATATATATATATATATATATATATATGTGTGTGTGCGTGTGTGTGTGTGTGTGTGTGTGTGTATTTATATATATATATATATGTGTATATATAACGCACACATACATATATCTACATGTACAGATATGTGTGTGTGCATGTATGTTTTAGCACTGGAATATTTAAAATGAAACTACTTAAAACATATTTTACTTTAGATCGTTACAGCATGGAATGTAGCCCACGCATATCGCTACATTTTAGAAAACAGTTTAATGTCTGAAAATCATATCATGGAAACTAGAAGAAATCTGTGGAATGGAAATCCATCGGGAGATAAAGAACCTACAGGGATGTTAGAGGCAACGAATGAACAACTAGCAACTATATGCCAAAATAACAATCAAGACAGAAAAACAATGAATTAAAACAATACAGTAAGTGGTGAAGGCATTTTCTGCGACGATAGTGAATATACTTATAAGAATTATAGTACAAGCAAAGAAACTATATTATAATGAGATCGGAATCAATCTAATGCGATGAATATAAATGACTTTTGCCACATATTTTATGAAGTGATAAGATGCAAGATTATTGATATTATTATTATTATTATTATTATTATTATTATTATTATTATTATTATTATTATTATTATTATTATTGTTCAGTAGTTTTAATTTTATAACGTGCTTTCACTTCACTACCGAGCGCAGCTCTGTGTGCCTTGGGTATGTGCTGTGGTTTGCTGTGATGCTCTTATGGTTACTGTATTGAAAGTGTTTTGCGTAGGATATGTGCAGTGCCTAGCAGTGCACTTTTCTGTATATTATATATATTTGTAAGTCCTGGTGTTTTAGTTATGTATTTGTCTGAATAATTTTTTTAATTATACCTAAGGCACCTACTATGATAGGAATTGTTTCTGTTTTTAGATTCCACATTCGAGTTACCTCTATTTACAGGTCTTTTGAAAGTGTGTCCATGTCTTTTAGAGAAACGTTGTCATCTGCATTTTTTTCTTCATGATCTTTGACAACTATATCTGGTCTATTTTCCTTAATTTTTCTATCTGTGCGTATTGGCATATCCCAGAGTATGGTTGCTTTCTCGTTTTCTGTGAGCTTTTTCTAGCGTGTGTTTATACCATCTTTTTCTGTTGTTATTCCATAGTGTTAGCATAGCTTCCAGTGTATATAGGTCCCAGCTCTGTCGTGTCTGTGAATATATTCCTTCTTAGCCAGGACTGGGCAGCCAGAGATAATATGATTTATTGTTTCTTGTCCATCTCCACACATTCTACAGTTACTTGTTATGTTTCTTTTCATTATATGTTATTGGTAATTTCTGGTGGGGAGGCTTTGGTCTTGTGCAGCAATTAAACATCCTTCAGTCTCTGCTTTGAGTCCTGAGCTTCTC
>NC_068981.1:14923364-14924396 GCF_001194135.2 Octopus bimaculoides
TTCTTCTTCTTCTTCTTCTTCTTCTTCTTCTTCTTCTTCTTCTTCTTCTTCTTCTTCTTCTTCTTCTTCTTCGTAGTATTTGTTAGGTAGTATGATTTCTTTATTATTATTATTATTATTATTATTATTATTATTATTATTATTATTATTATTATTATATGTTTGAGTTTAGCTGTGTATTTGTACAAGTTGGCTCCAAGTCTCATCCAGAGACCTCAAGAGACAACAAGCTAGAAGTTCATGCTGGCGTTATGCCTCGGGTGTCATTTATTTTGTTTTGTTGTTGTTGTTGCTAGCAACAGCAGGGGCAGAAACAACAACAACAACAGAAGTAGTAGTAGTAGTAGTAGTAGTAGTAGTAGTAGTAGTAGTAGTAGTAGTAGTAGTAGTAGTAGTAGTAGTAGTGAATGAAATTATTATCATACTACTATACTCATTCATTCTTCCGATGAACGTCACTGCTTCGTATTTCAGAATACGAATGCATTTCCTTATTGCGTCCTCTATTCTGCTTTTCAAAGTTTCAGAGAATCAAATAATAGCGTTCTCTCACAAATAAGGCATTTAATGCGTGTTTTCATCGCATATATAAAAGTATGAAAATGGGGTTTATTTCGTTTACGATTTGAAAATCACCGATAACTATCTCCATGCTTCATATTTACTGCATGGAAATCAAAATTTAAAGAAGGTTTCTGTTTTCATATATTTGTTTTATCCCTTTCAATAGTTAACATGATCAATGAGCGCTTTGATTCCTAT
Source organism: Octopus bimaculoides (assembly GCF_001194135.2). Lineage (NCBI taxonomy): Eukaryota > Metazoa > Mollusca > Cephalopoda > Octopoda > Octopodidae > Octopus > Octopus bimaculoides. The sequence goes on from NC_068981.1 coordinate 14,924,127, forward strand.
TATCCGTGAAGTTTCTTTCGATTCATTGATTTTCCTGAATGTTATAAAAATCTTCCTTGCTATGTAGCAATTCCAGTCTTTGTTGAAAAATGATACTATTCCAAATCGTTGCATATTCAGATTGATTGGCATATCCCTTAAAAACACACTCATGTATAAGTATCTACAGATATATGCATGTATGTAGGTATGTATGTATGTATGTATGTATGTATGTGTGTATGTATGTATGTATAAATATGTATGTATGTATATGTATGTATGTATATG
>NC_068981.1:14924406-14930023 GCF_001194135.2 Octopus bimaculoides
ATATATATATATATATATATATATATATATATATATATATGTGTGTGTGTGTGTGTGTGTGTGTGTGTGTGTGCGCGCGCACATACATACATTCATATGTAAGTATATATATTTAGATAAATATATGTGTATATGTATATATATATTCATATATATGTGGGGTGTACGTAGGGCTGATGAGGTTGAACGTTTCGATAAGAGATCCGCTCCGTATGTTACGTTTAAACGACTACACAAAGATATATTCATAAGTCAAAATTATTGTCATTTATCGCTCTACAATCTTGGCACATACTATGTGTAATATGTGATGTAGTTATGTTATTAACCATCAATATTCTACAATCTGGCAGCTAATATGCTACAAGATGTGAATTGAATTAAGATATACAGTAAATCTCTAAGTATATATGGACTCCTTCTTCAATGTTAATATATTTTGATAATAAAACATTAGAAAAATGCAGCTTAAGAGAATCGATTCTCTTCAATGCTGCAATTGAAGTACTTCGAGATTAATCAAATACACACCCTAGAAAATATATAACACAAACTCTTATCTGTCTTCTGTTACCGTCTCTCATTAAAAACTAACGTGGAATATGACGTAAGTAAACATTCCTAAACTCCCGTTCAATAGAAACAGATTATTTTCGTATATAGCACTTAATTTACGTGTAATTTCTCTTCTAGTACTGGCTACTAATTTCTATTTGTACAAGTTCAACTGCACTAAATATGCCGACCGTCGATATATTCTGAGATTATTCTGAAATTCCACCCAGTAATTTAGAAAGTGATGAAAGCCAAACTTACTACCTGATTCAACTCATGATACATCTATGTTTTTATATTCTTCAGGTTACAAACAACCTAAAGGAAAATTTAATCAGCTACTTTTTGAAGCAGTTGTATGCTGTCAATTTAATGTGACAGTCCCCTGAAGAGAATAATTCTACTGTTGGTTAGACCTAGGAAGCTGCAATGCTTCTTGTCGGCCTTGACATATTTCCTGTGTCCATAAGGACACATGACATGTGTCAAGGACATAAGGACACAGGAAATGTGTCTAGGCCGACAGGAAGAGATGCAGCGTCCTAGGTCTAACCAACAGTAGTATTATTCCCTTCAGAGGACTGTCATATTAAGTTGACAGCATACCACTACTTTATCGTATCACTACTGCATAAACCTCTATGAGAGATATAGAAATGTATTATTTCTAAAGGTATTTTTTGCTTATCTTACCCCCATTAAAATATTGCCATTAAAAAATTAAGTTTATGCTTCAACAGTTATTGGATTAAACGGGGTAGATGCTTTTGCTTCAATACTTGAACACATCGTTGACATTTGACCTCCTTAATAGACATGGTATGATTTATTATAACAATGTTATCAGATTCAGTAAGACATTTAATTTTTTTCAGCTTTCATGTTTATTAATCTTTTCAGTTTTGTATGATTCGTTTTAAAAATATTATCAGATTGAATAAGATGATCTATGGGATAGGAAGAAGGTGAAATTTTATATTGCAATTTGAAGCGTCAAATTGCAATATAAAATTCATATACAACTACAGGCTGTGTTTCAGAATGGTCGCAGTCAAATGACTGAAACAAATGAATATATATATATATAATTTTAAAAATTATAATTTAGGGTATCTAAGAGATACCACCTCGCTGGAAATAACAGTCAAAACTTGATTCTAAAACCGCATTAAATGTTCATATAGCACCAGGAGAGAACACGAAGAGACTAAATAAACTATGAAAATTATCCAGTTAGTCTTGCTAGTTTAATTTGTCCCTTCGACTTCTCTCCTGGTGCTATATGAACATTTAATGCGGATTTAGAGTCAAGTTTTGACTGCTATTTCCAGCGTGGTGTTATCTCTTAGATACCCTAAATTATAATTTTGATAATCATTATCGATCTTATCCTTATTTATATGTGTGGGTGTGTGTGGGTGTGTGGGTGTGTGTGTCTGTGTGTGTGTGTGTGTGCGTGTGTGTGTATCTATTTCTATTTCAAGCAATTGGATATTCTACAAATTTTACCCACTTCAAAATAGTCAGAAGTATCTACCTGATTTCGATATTGATACCCTTAGCAGTTGCATTTAAAATGTGACACTAAAATATAGGTTACTCCATTACTGGCGATGTCATAAAGCAAGAAACTGCGTGGCCAGGTAAATCCTCTTTTACTGTCTATGGTGGGGTTGCATATGGAGTTGCATATCTATGGGTAAATCCTAAACTGACACTTGATATACTTACATACACAATCATATAAACGTGTGTATGTATACATGTGCCTATACATATATAACTGAGTGTATGTGTCTGTTTGAATGTTTGTGTTAGTGTGTGTGTGTGTGTGTGTGTGTGTGTGTGTATGTGTGTGTTTTTACTTGTGTACATATGTGTGCATATAATTACAAACACAGGCTTATAATATATTTTCATATATGTGTGTTAGCACACGCACGTATATTTGTAAAACACACATATAATGAAAGCCGGTACAATAATAGATATGTCAATGTCTTGTTAATGAGATGCAAAGTTAAAGTGACTTTTGATTGCCACCGATACTTTCCATCTTTATGCAAACCGTCACATCATCAGTCTTCACAGCTGAATTCAATACTGAATCAACTCTCTGGCATTTTGCAGAAACCCGTGTTTCTTTTGGCTATCAACAGAAATGTAGCATTTATTATATGTTTGTATTATAATTTATTATTAACCTTCTTTTCTTCATGCATCATTCACTACCTAACACGATCAGGCCTAGAAACCTAAACTCAGTTACAGATTCACGATTTGAAAGGGTTATTGTTAACTATGGTGTTTCTCATTCTTTCTTCTTTCAGTTTTCAGAGCTTAATGTGATATTCTTCACATGCAAGGACATATTGAGTGTATTGTTCACCATGATGCAACATCGACTGGCTTTATTTTCCAACTTTGCACATGAATATTAACTTTTTTTTTCAGATCAAATATAGGAAGGTTTTGTATTTGATATTCCGTTAGTGCAAAATTTAATTTCCCAGATTATAATGCTCTACAGACACTCTGGCATTCTCTTTCGCATCTTATATTGCTTCAGAGCATTGTGATGATTGTAATTTCACAAAACTTTTCCGTGAATTCCGAATTCTATTTGCAATTTCTTCACCTGTATTTGCATTTTGGTTTAGCATACTGCTAATATATTTCAAGGAAAGCATGGAGTATCAATGTTCTTCTATATAGCGTTACTTTTGAAATACACTCGAAATTTTCCAAACAAAATCTAATAACGAATAACAGGTTTATCAAAATTATTTTGAAGACTAACACCTTTGGATACATGTAACTGTATCCATATAAATTTGAAGATGATATCATATTATTCGACGTTCATAAATTAAATTATTATCATAACGGAAGAAATTGTTATACTATTTTAATCACATGCTTCCAAGAGCTATCCGAAAACAACTAATATTATTCAACTACTACATATGCGGGAAATTCTGTCTGTGCGTATCTTTGTGGAGTTGTTGGCTAACTCCTCCTACATCGTTTTATAGATTTTGATGAAACTTGAGACCTGATAAGAACTCATATCTGGAAACCTAATTGCATACTCAAATTGTTGAAAAAGTCGGCATTAGGTCCTCCGGAAGGGATCCTTATATACATCTAATATATTTTATTTTAAAAATCAAGATAAATACCCATTCGCACCTGGAAGGGAACCTCATATACAACCAAGGGAAATAACCCACTATTTTTCTTAGATTATTTAATAATAATGAAATTGATTATGCTTATTTCTTAGTATTTGGATTGTTAGGGTTATTTTCGCAATTTATCCAGTACAACCTTTAAACAAGTAAATAGTATTTTGCTAAACACTAGATCCACTTATTTCAGTTAGTGACTTATTCACGAATATACCAACACTAGCGCCCCTGAGGGTAATATTCTCTGGGAATACACAAAACACCTTTTCAGAGTGATTTACTTTGAATTGTTATCTGATATCTGATTAGCCTGTTATTACGTAACATGCTTTGCGATTTTAGTATGCATACCTTATTAATATTTCCTCCTATGTTCTATGTACCCTGGGAACGCATTAAAGCCCCTTTTCGGGGCTATTTTATTGGAATTCATACTATCGAGTAACTAAGTTCATGTTATCACACAAGGGACTTCACAATTTGGGTATTCATATCTTATTGGGATTTTCTAAAAATAAGATCCTGTGTAAATGCACAAAAACTGTTTTAAGGGCTACGTACTTTGTATTGTTGTTATTGGATCAGCTAAAGAATTATGAAAACGGAACCAAGAAATAAGACCCGCTTTCTCTCGAATGAACGGGTACGTCAGTTAGTGTTTTATATTTCCTTCTGAATCTCTGAATTTTACATTAGTCTGTTATACAAGGAAAATAGCACATTAGGCCAATAAACTTTCAATTTACACTGCTGTGCTTTTAAATTTATTTGCAGATGTAAATGTCTTCTATGTAAATATTATTATCACTATATCAGAACTTGCTTTTTTATATGTAGCTAACAATCCTTATGTCGAAATTTACATTGACATTTTTAAAGTTTAATTCAAGTTTCAATAATGGCTTCAAATTTTCGTACAATGCCAGCAACTACAGTAAGGGTCTTTATCGATTACGTCGACCCATTGCTCAACTAGTACTTGTTTTATCGATCCAAAATGATGAAAGCTAGGTCCACCCTAGTGGAATTTGAACTCAAAACGTAAAGAGCGACGACATGCAACTAACTACATTGCCGGACATGTGAATGATTCTTCCAGTTAATCGCCTTAATGCAATGTAGCATATATATTTTCTTGTCACACTTTTTGTGACTAATCTCCAAACCAAATCATTTTATGTAGGCTCATTGCGTAGACTATGAAATTTATACAAATATTTATTTGATAGAATTTAATTATTTAAACACTAAATTCGTTATGTTACTATACATCTTTTATTGCAAAGCATATGTATGACTACTGTAAAATTTTCCAGTGTTCTATGACGTGCAAAGGTGTTAGTTAGAGATTTACTGTTAAATAGCTGGACACGGGAAACATTCACAGGAAACATTAAAAAATGTAAGCATCTGTAAAGTGTGTGCTGGTGCCATGAGAAACGTTTCTATATTGTGCCAGTTACAGAATATAGAAAGAAGAGTAAAATCGATAACTGTATAATCCAACCAGAATGTCTCAGTTACCCAAACGTAAACAGAATTAATATTTAGCCTCAGAATACATCGCACATATTCTTGGTTTAGTGGCACGGAAAGTTCTGGTATTCTTTTAGTCATTTACTTGTTTCAGTCATTTGACGGTTGCCATGTTGGAGCACACCTCTTTAGTCGAAGAAATCGACCCCTGGACTTATATCTTGTGAGCTTGGTGCTTATTCTGTCTGTCTCTTCTGACGAACAGGTAATCACGTGGACCCAAACATACGAACATCGGTTGTCAAACAATGAAGTTGGAGGGACAAACACGACTCAAAGTGTGTACGGGCAGTTTTCTCTTGTGTTTAAATGTACACAATATATATATATATGTA
>NC_068981.1:14930146-14931245 GCF_001194135.2 Octopus bimaculoides
TATATACACACATATATATGACGGGTTTATTTTAGTTTCTGTCTACCAAATTCAGTTGCAAGATTTGGGTGGGCCCGAGGCTGTAGGAGAAGACACTTTTTAAAGTATAGAGTTGAATATCGTGTAGCCACCTATAAGCAAAACATTTCTCCACCCAACAATTTTGTAGGGGGTTTTACCCAAGTTTCTGGGATCTTTTTACAGCTATACCTCGTTTGAAATTTGCATTAGATTTTATATGAAAAGAAAAAGAGAAGTGAGAGTGTTTGTAGTTGTAGAGAAAGCGTTAAACGTGCCTGATAAAAAAAAAGCATGGTCTTTCACCCTCAACTAAAAGACATGAAGAACTATGAAAGAAGGCGAATAGATACCGAGGGTGGGGGAAAGAAGAGAGAACTAACAGTCGACCGTTCTAGAACTCCCAGAATAAAAACGTAAACACCTGAAAGAATTTCCCTCTATTCATTACTAAACGCCTTCCTTCTTCTTCATTGTTAAAAGTAATGAAGCTAGGAAAGATCGATCGTATTTCAGTCTAATTGTCATTGTAAATGACTGAGACATTCCTTTCTCCGTCTGTATTGCTTCACTCCTTTTCTCTACGGTTAAGTGAGTGAAGGTGTGTAAATATGTGGTTAGGGGTATTCGACCCATGATCGTAAAGTTACGGGTATGATTCCCTGTAGATTCCCTGCTGCGCGCTGTGTTTGTGAGCAAGGTACTCTATTTCACCTTACTGCAATCTACTCAAGAGGCAAAAATGAGTTGTAGCTGTAATTCAAAGGAGCCAGCCTTGTCACATTTTGGCAGGCATGTCTGTGGAGTACTCACCCACTTGCGCTTTAATTTACGAGCAGACACTTCGTTGATTACATAAACAGGAATCTCGTTGTCATAACCGACGCAGTGCTATTTTTCGAAAAACTGTGAAAGAAAAGGAAATTTGTGTATTGTAAAGTAAAAATGCCATGGGTTTCATATAAACAGTGAAAGCTAATATGAAATAATTGCTATTTCGTCATGTATTCTCCCTCGACTCTCTCTCTCTCTCTCTCTCTCTCTCTCTCTCTCTCTCTCTCTCTCTCTCTCTCTCTCTCTC
>NC_068981.1:14931823-14936473 GCF_001194135.2 Octopus bimaculoides
CTCTCTCTCTCTTTCTCTCTTAGTTCGTCTCTGTCCTCTCGCGTTTTGTCACTCACTTCTTCCTTTGAAGTACGTGTGACACACACCACGGGTACGTAGAAACTAGAACAAATTAGCATATTAATATTATCGATTGCCTTTTTTGTGACACAGTAGAATATTGTCTATATGTTTCACTCAAGATATCCATGCAGCTTATGAATTTGAAGCAATGGTAACAAGAGGGCTAGGATTAACACTAGTTTGTTAGTTTTGGGTTTGGATCTCATATGACACGATCTCCGCTACGTCCGACACACGATGAAACAATATGAAGTAAAAAAAAAATAAGAGAAATATAATCTTGTAAGGTCAACAAGAGCAGCCTTGAAGAGCTGACGCTAAGACATGATAATCACCATAGAAAATGACAGCGTCAGTGGGAAATGATGACGCAAATGTCGTTGATATTGACATAGCGTGTTCAGTAATTTTTGAAGAAAATATAGCACAGTTACAAATACACTCTTGGCTTCTATATTTCCTTCAGGGTGTCAAAGAAACGTTCAATAGCACCTATTGAAGACTACTGATGAATGTTTCGTAATCTCGTAGTGTTTTAATATTTCGAATAGTAGTCTCAATTGTTCGCAAATCAAGTAGTATATTTGCAAACTTGACGGCGACAGCATTCACATTTCCTATATGCACAAAATATAAGGTTATATTGAATCATGTTCTCAGTTCACGGGCAAACATTATCTTAATCTTCAAAATCTATCCATCTATTTAATACATGTCGCAAATAAATGTTTCTTTATAGTATGTTGACTATTATATGTCATTATTTCAAGTTAATATGAACAATAATGTGAAATAGCTGTGAAGAAATATCTTTTTAATGGAACAATCACAGGATATTTCTGCACAAAGGACGCTCAGCTCGAAGAAATTATCGTGGAATCAAAGTGTATATATTTGTTAGGGTGTCAGAAAGGCCAGGGTTGCCGATATAGCATATTTTAGCATTTAGCGGAAAATGTTTGAATCTAGCATTAAGCGGGGGAAATAGCAGCTTAAAAAAATTATTTAGAATTTTTTTAGCATTTTTCTCTGATCATGACATTTCCACAATAGTTATCTTTTTTCATTTCTTCTTTTTCCTCCTTTTCTCCTTTGGTTAAAGTATCTTAGAGCCAGATTTTAGTACTATCGGCTATTATTATTATTATTATTATTATTATTATTATTATTATTATTATTATTATTATTATTATTATTATTATTATTATTATTATTATTATTATTATTATTTTCACTTTCATGAAACTTCAAATGAAAGTTTATCAAAAGGAAGTTTATCAAATTATGAACTCTTCCAACCCCACTCCCCCTGCTTGAATACCGAGTGGCGCTGGGGGGGGGGGAGGTAACTCATGTTAACACCTGAACTCACTGCACAATAATGTAAATATGTTGCAAAGAATGAAAGCTTGGAAATTTGTCCTAACAATGCTTTATTCTGTAGTGATGAGATTTTATCATGACAGGTTGACTGATTTACTTTCGGTTTGACTGTTTTGAAATAGGCCTGTGTTTTTTATGCTTGCTTAGGATTAAATATCTTGTGTAGAAGTACGGGGTGGCAGAGTTTTCCCTTTTATATTTCTACTTCCTTTTTTTTTTTAATATTGTAGTTATATTTGTGGTTTTACTTAATATATATTAAATGTAATATCGAAAGCGAAATATGATGTTCCCAGGTTTATATCAGAACAAAGTTTTAGGATTTCAGCAGATTTTTCTAATTATAAGTTATAATCCGTATTCTTCTCCTCAAGAATTTGTAAGCAGCAATCATAGGAATTTTTAACGGTGAATGAAAGAATTCCTAGTGGCAAACTGATGAGTTATGCTTTCAATTTTATATTTTTTATTTATCATTCAACTTATTTTCTTGCTTCCCACTACATTATAATGAGCAAAGAAAAAACAAAGTTGTACCAGCAAAAATTCGAAAAGAATGGCTTAAGATGCCAGCGTTTACTAAGTAGTTGTGTTAAGTACCACGTGACCAATCTAAATCACATTACAGATATTGCAGAATTAATATGTTGGCAAAATACTCTCTTTTAGTAATTCACTGTGAAGCAAAGAAGCACAAGGCATCAACACCACAACAAATGATTCATCTTAACAATTTTATTAAAACCAACAATGATAAGACGTCTATGCTTCAAACAAATACAGCAACGTTTATTTGTTACCACTCATCATTTAATGGCTGTAATCATTTAATACAGTTATGTAAGAAGTATATGCCTGATAGTAATATTATGTCCAAAGTGAAGCTGCATCGTGCACAATGTGCAAATATTGTGAGAAATGTTCTAGCTCCTTATTTTGATGGAGATTTGATTTCTGATATGGGAGATAGAAAATTTAGCCTGGTATTAGATGAATTCAATGATATATATATAAACAAGTCGTTAGGAATTGTTTTTATATATTACAGTGACACTCAGAAAAAAGTGGTACATACATATCTCAGTATGGTATCTTTAGAAACATGTGATGCAGATGGCATTGTAAATGGCTTAAAAATTGAATTAGCGAAAAAGAAATTAGATATAAAAAAATTACTGACTATAAGAACCGACAATGCCAGAGTAATGATAGGAGTCAACAATGGTGTTTTCCAGAAATTGAAATAAGTTTCTTCATTACTTCAATTTAGATGCGTATATCATTCTTTACAGTTGGCAGTATCCCACACTTGTGCAGAATGCCTGCTCATAAATTTAGAATTTTTAGTATCCGAAACCTATAAATGGTTCTCTTATTCTTCAACAAGACAAAGTGCCTGCAAACATCTTTACCTTGCTATCAATGATAAAGAGCCTTTGAAGATTGTGAGTTCTTGTACAACTAGGTGGCTACCGAAAAACCAGCTGTAAATAAAATTGTAAGCCAATGGTTTGAATTGTAAACTTACTTCCAAACTACAACTACGAAAGAAAAATGCTTTACAGCACAAACGTTCCACGGAATGGTTTGTGATTCTAGGAATGAAATTTATCTTTTATTTTTGCATCCACTTTTTCAAAACATGTTCATGAAGTGAATAAACTGTTTGAATGAAACACTATTGAGAAAGCAAAATTACTTGACGATCTTTCAAATTTGTTGCCGATATGATAGTGTTGCGAACATGTACAATTGATCATCTTGATCCTGATGCTTCTATTGAAAAGGCTTTCGATCCTAAACCAAATTTAGGCTACAGGTTCTAGAGAAAGATAGTAGAAATCATTATCAAGAAGACTGTAATAGCCGCCGAAGAAAATAATATTCGCTAAAAAGCACAATTTTTACTCTACCTCTATAAAGAGCTCACGCACCGTTTGCCAGGAAATAATAATATACTGAGGAATATAAAATGTGTTTCAGTAGAGATGATTTTGCAGTTTTTCAACGAGCCAATTTTACCTGCCTTAGAAGCACTGCATTGAAATGAAGCAAAAATTGCTTCAATTGAATTTCAGTTTAATAGAGTTCATTTAGTTAAATGGACAAATACGTCTAATACAGAGGCATTCTGGTTGGAGGTTTTGGAATATAAAGATGCTACTGGAGGAGATCCTTTTAGAGATGTTGCAGATCTTGCCATTAATCTATTGACGTTGCCAAACTCAAATGCAGAATTGGAACGGTTGTTCGAAAACCAAGATGCATATTCTTATGCTTAGATCAATACTGTCTATAAAATATAGCCTGAAAAGATGTGGCAAATTTTGCAACAAATTCGATATTCCAAAACACATAATTAACAAGATTGGGACCTTGAAAGTATACAGAAGTCAAGACCTAGGCACTGCAGCTGAAAGTGATCAAATCAGTGTAATTCAAGAAATTATTTCTCAATGCTGAATATAATTAAAGAAAGTTAATAAAGATGTAATTAAAAATTAAACTTATTTTATGTAATTAGTCTTTAGTATTTTGTTTTCTTCTTTAGCATTTTTTTTAGCAGTTTTTGGTATATTTTCTCCTGAAATTTAGCATAAAAGTGTGATTTTAAGTTAGCAACACTGCAAAGGACCCTATCATGAGGAATCCATAATTCAGGAAAATGTACAAAACCCGCCAATATTTCTGTTTTTGTGTTTGTTCAGGTTGAAGATAACAAAGTGAAATGAATCTCTGTAAACAATTGTCGAGTGTTCCTACTTTAATCCATTCAGACTGATAACTGCTTAGATAATCTTTTTGACTTTTATCTAATTAGAAATCGCTATTTAAGAACGAGTTTTACGCAGTCGTCAGAACACGACATATTACATTTCATTTTCACACCTATATTCCTAAAATACAGTCAGATATATACTCCATTTAAAGTACTCATTCAGTAATCAGGTTATAGAAAATATATGGTATTATGTGTTGTAATGCGATGCATTTTTAAACATCTGCAACTGCTCATGCAAACTTCATGAACTACAAGACATTAAATTAAGACAAGTTCCTTATTCTTTACTTTACTTGAAGTAATAGTTTGTCCTATACTTTTACAGGTGTAATAACTTGTCCTGTACTTTTCCAGGTTTATAATCTTATGAATATTACTTTTCAGGGTCGCATTTTACCATATAATATATACCTATATATATA
>NC_068981.1:14938354-14944924 GCF_001194135.2 Octopus bimaculoides
GTAAAATTTTCTTGGGGACCATTATATTTTATAATTACACAATAAGGCATGCTCTTATATATAGAAGTAGGCTTTCTCTCAGGCTAAGTAGATAACGAGAGAACCGAAACCAAACGCCAAATGCTATCCACAAGTTGTGGGCAGAAGCAGACTGAAATTACATATACACCATTTTTACGTTTGAGGGAAATTGGTAAAATATCGGTATATTTGTAATTCTCAAAAAAAAAAAAAACATGAATTCTTTTTCAACAATAAATCTAACACTGATTTATTTCTAAAAAAAAAAAAAATTCTATACTTCTATAAGCACACGCATCTGTATCACATATGTAATTGTATACATGTAAACATACATATATGCATATGTATGTATATACAATAATAACATATACGAAGATATTTATACATATATAAGTATAGAAAAACGCACACACAAACACACACATATACACACACCTATATATCATGTATTATTTATACAAAGGACAAAATATTCTCAAGGTATATATTTTACCATTAAAAATGTCAGCATGCAGAACAGTAACATGCATATACACATAAGAAATAGATAGGCACATGCATATAGCAAAAGATAATCTATGTGCATATATACATGTGGGTGTGTGTGTGTGTGTGTGTGTGTGTGTGTGTGTGTGTGTGTGTGTGTGTGTGTGTGTGTGTGTGTATACGTATATATATATATATATACGAACAAGCATACACACTCCCATGCTGGTGTGCCTATGGATTACGTAGATGAACATATTCGCACAGTCTTATTTATGCAATTATAGAACATGTAATTTTCGTCATGTGTTTCTTTCACTGAATTATATATTTCTGCAGCTCCGTTAGCTGTACGTTTCATGAGAAGCTACGACTTAAAATTCAGAATGAATAATTCTTTGCCTTTAACAATGAAGATAATTACATCAGTGAAATAGTACTGTTCTTTCATTTTTATGCATTACCGTGCATATATATATATATATATATATATATATATACTTCAACTGTAATGGAAGTACCTGCAAATGTCTATTTTTTTCCAAATTTATTCATCTTCAACTCACATATACACCCACGTACTTTACGCTGCTTCATTATATCTCTCGACATTGAAAAAGAGAAATGTGCATTAGGTAATTATTTTCTATTGTCGTGTGTTCAAATCCTACACACACAACAAAACCACGCATATATAATATATAAGTATAGATATTTAAATATGGAAGTATAGAAGAATATCTATACGATAATGCTTGTGTATATTTATATATAAGTTTGTATCTCTTCTATGTATGCGTTTGTGTGGTGTGTGTGTGCGCATAAGAGAGAGAGAGAGAGAGGCGGATTGTTTTGTGTGTGTGTGTTTGTGTGTGTGTGTAAGAGAGAAAGTGAGATCGTGAGAGAGTGTGTATGTTTGCGCGTGTGTGTGTGCGTGTGTTTTCCTGTCTTATGTTGGCATCGTTTCGACCTATGAAAATCTAACGCAGTGGAATAACATGGAATCAAAAATAAGAAAATATGTTGCTTCGCAAATCTGAAGAAAATAATTACCGTAAAGATTATGAAATGCATTTCATCGTACTTTTTTAATGTTATTCTAAACAAATATTTAATATAATAGAAACGATTGTTTCTGTATGAAACTTATTATTATAGTTTTCCCCATGTATAAAATCATATTTATCTATTTGTGTTGTTAGCATTACTCGGATATTCCATAGAAAAGGAACACATGAAACCAGAAGAGAAGATAAAGCGCGCAACATGCATAACACGCATATATGCATGCATATATCAACACACAAACACAAGCCCCCCCCACACACACACACATGTGTGTGTGTGTGTACATTTTATGTATATATGTAACTTCATCAATACACAAATTGTGTTTATATGTGTGCTGAAATTTACCGATCAATATAGGTAATTCTAGATCGCTGTTTCCGGGCGGTTATAGTCCCTGTCAGAATGTACGTATACAATTATGTGCTTTGACTACAGCGGAGGCGCAACGGCCCAGTGGCTAGGGCAACGGACTCGCAGTCATAGGATCGCGGTTTTGATTCCCAGACCGGGCGTTGTACGAGTTTATTGAGCGAAAACAACTAAAGCTCCACGAGGTTCCGGCAGTGGATGGTGGCGAGCCCTGATGTACTCTTTCACCACAACTTTCTCTCACTTTTACTTCCTGTTTCTGTGGTGCCTGTAATTCAAAGAGTCAGCCTTGTCACACTGTGTCACGCTGAATATCCCCAAGAACTACGTTGAGGGCACACGTGTCTCTGGAGTGCTCAGCCACTTGCACGTTAATTTCACGAGCAAGCTGTTCCGTTGATCGGATCAACTGGAACCCTCGACGTCGTAAGCGACGAAGTGCCAACCACCACCACTTTGACTACAGTATTGGAGCATTGTGGGTTGTTCTAACACTCTGGTCATATATAGTGATAATTGTAGTTTTCCGATTTTGTAAAGCATTGCACACTGCCTGAAAACCGTTGTTCCTGTGTTACATCTCCCTAACTGAGCGGTTCGTTCAAAGAAAGATATAATGAGCACTAGGCTTTGCACTCCATATATATTGCAATTGGGAAAAGAACTCTCAACTAACCTGGCTCGGAGATAACCATATCATGTGATTTCGATCTTATTAGATGATCTTCAAAGGTGGTCGCTCGTCTGACAGACATAGTAATAGTCTAACCCAGCTCGTGATAAATAGAACAAAACAGTGTTACACACTCACTGGTTTCTCAACTAATAAACGAGTTATTTAGAAAAATCTTTATTTGAGATATAAGAAATATTCATACTGAAAAGTAATGCTTATCGCTACTTAAATATGGGTGTTCTTTCAGAACAGATGATACTGTTATGTTAACTCCATCTGGTTATTCAGGTCGTTTCGCACTCGATATATATTGCAAGCGGGGAGATAACTCCCTACTATCCTAGCTCGGAAAGTGATGCGCGCACATGCGTGTGCGTGTGTATAGATAGAGCAATAGATAGACAAATAGATAAACAGATATATAATTAGGTAGATAGATGTGCAGATAGATAAATCGATAGATAGATACATGAGTAGAAAGATAGATAGATACATGAGTAGATAGATAGATAGACAGATAGATAGATAGACAGATAGATAGATAGATACATAACTTTATTTATTAGCCACACAGGGTCGAACACAGAGGAGACAAACTACAATGTAGAGTTTTTCTTTTCGAACGAAAATAGAGGAAAATAGAAAAAAGGGAGGAGAAAATTTCCGATCAAAAGGGATTGTGCACAAAAAAAAATGCGTAAAAAAAAAGTGTAAAAAAAAAAAAAAAACAGGTTAGGTTTATCTGTGGAGAGAAAAGCCTACGTAAAAGACCACGGTAACCTTAGGCAGGAAGGGAAAAAACACATGGGAGCTAAGGGCTCTCTCGTTTTTGGATTTACAGGATCATGCTCAAAGTGGTGTCGTTATTTGCGTGTACCATCTTCGCTACATTCACCCAGTTTTTATTGATTCTGTCATGAGACAAAAATCGCTTCTCCATTCTATCCTTCCTTGTCTTTTCCCAGTTAATTTTCGCTCCCGTTACCGCTTCATATTCTTTTAGCGTTTCGCTCACCAGTAGTGGCTCTAGACTCAATATGGACAGAAGAGACGACAACGGGCATCCTTGACGGACTGAACGTGATGTTAAAATGTCTGGAGAGATGACTATTTACACCAACTAACGAGCGGATGATGCTGAATATGGCAGCCATCTAACCGCGGAACCATATGACAATAGAGTTCGTAGGACAGACCATCCAAGCCTGGTGACTTGTCACCCGCGCAGTCTGCCATCGCTTCCCGATCGTCCGCGGCTGTGAGGGTCTTTCACAACACTCCGCCTCTCTTGCTGAGAGTTGTGGCAGACCATGCAGGTAAGCTCTAAAGTTTTTCCTGCGATCTAATCCACCAGTTGTCTCGAATAGTCGGGCAAAGTGTTATTGAAATGCCTCAGGCATCCTTTGGGCTCGAATAATTTGTGTCCTTGCTCATCTGTTACAGACCTAATGGTGACTTTGTTACCTCGTTGCGCCTCCGCCACTCGGGCTCTAGGGCGGCTCCAACTCCTTCGTTCCTCAGATAGATAGATACATACATACATACATACATACATACATGCATACATACATAAAAAAAAAATTGAAAGCAATTTGGCAAGACTTCAAAAGGACATTTACTTTAGTTATATGATAAAAGGTCTTAATATTCATTGACCGCTGTTTCTGGGATATCGCAGCTACTGGAACATCGTGTCGGAGTATGTTGAGTATACTGCCATCGGAGAGATAGCTTAAACGTGTGTAACAGTGGAAAACATTCCCCCATGAATGATAGTTATTGTGGTTCACTATGTCTAGAAATCGAGGAGAAATGCAATTAAATCTAGTTAAAATGGGTAATCATTAGAAAAATCCATGATCATTGTCAATAGATATATGAGATATACAGACATAGTCCAGCAGTTAGAAAATGTGAACGTGAGGTAGCGGGAGACAGAAATTGTAAGAATAGAATTTTATATATCTTTTATATATTTTATATATCTTTTATATATTTTATATATCTTTTATATATCTTGTATATCTTTTATATATCTTTTATATATATTTTATATATATTTTATATATTTTATATATAGTTTATATATCTTTTATATATCTTTTATATATTTTATATATCTTTTATAGATTTTCCCGAATTTATTTTCACTTTGACTTTGGTGATTATAAAGTACACATCACGGGTTCATTTTATTCATGCTCAATCTATGGATGCCTCTAAGTAAGGCACTCATATCATCTAATTATACTGATAGAGGGGAAATATAAATATATTGCTATCTGGAATCAATTATATCGCTACGAGTTACCTTAATTGGTTTTATTATTTTCAGCAGTTGAAACTTTTACCGTTTTTATCGTGTGAGGATGCCATTCAGTTCACATATATACGAGTTTAATAAAGGAAGTTCGTTTTATGTAACATCATATATATTTGTATGTTACTACATAACCTTCAAATTCAGTGATTTATACATTATGCCAGTACATTTAAATTATATTGCAATCTTATAGGCAAGCATTAAGAAATAATTACCATTTAATATATAATGGAACACCATTTACTAAAACTTTATGTAGTTAATTATTTTTGATATAATAGTCTATTATAATCTACCATACTCGGTTCAGATATATCTTACCGAAGGAAAGAGAGATTGTTTGTAGTATGCCAGATATGAGCTATCTCTGGACCACACAACAATAGCAACAACAATGCCTGATATCAATTTGAAACCAAATGCCATGAGATTGCAGTTCTTTATTTTCTAGTATGTTGAAAATATGATTTTGATAACAGATTAGGCCAAGGTTAGAAATATTTGGGCAATATTTCGGACTTATGAAATATTCCTTCTTTGTATAGTAATACAGAAGCGTAGAACTATCTTTCAGTTTCTGCCGATATTTATATTGTGACGGAATAATCTAATTTTCCATCATTCTAAACTGATATTGTAGTAAAGATTGTTTGTCAACATAACATGGCAGTCCTGGTTTAGGACGAATTTTGGCGGAATTTAACCCCAGGAGGCATCGTCTCCAGCTGGCTATATGCCATGATCTATGTCCTTATATTTTCGAACAAGGGAATCTAGCACCCCCACTCAGCTCGAAGCAATATCTGTGTATCACGATTGTCGGGTTATTTCCATTCATCAGCACAAAATAATTGGGGTTTTTTGTTGTTGTTTTTTTTTTTTTTTTTTTTTTTTTTTTTTTTGGCATTTGAAAACCTGTCCGTTTGCATTGTTTCAGCAAAACAAAGACACACATTCGTCATAAGCAATAGTAATAAAATGTTAAAATGTATATTTAATTTTGTAAACCTGTAAAACGACTAAAATGAACAAGGAGAGATATATATATATTTAAGGAAATCCATTTATGATTGCATAAATTGTTTTGATTTCTCACAATAATGCACGTTCAGTGCGATGTTTCCACAGTTAACATAATCAACCGATAAAACAAATAAGATCCAACGGTAGGAAGGTGCTTAAATTGAAATACATTTCACAAATGCTTGTTATAGGTTTCTCGGAACTAATTGAGCAATTCGAGATATATAATACAGAACAGAAACCAACAAAAGTAAGTTATGCAATTATTTTATAATGAAATAATTAATTCCCGGTTTTGATGTAACTTTGAAATTATTGGTTCAAGTATACTGATTTTGTACCAGTGGTTGTTGACGGTGCTCCAGTTGCTACGTTTGAATTTGTATAATATTCTAATTTGCGTTCAATTTGATTAAGCCTCGTTTAGCGTTAATTATTGTCAACTGATTGAATAATTTTTAGTTCCTGGCAGTATAATTAATCGAATCTTAGGAATTGAAAATATTGTACAAAATATGTCAGAAAGGTCGAATAGTTGCAGTAATTACAATTAGAAAGATTTGACAAAAGAGCGAAGATATATATATATATATATATA
>NC_068981.1:14945129-14946636 GCF_001194135.2 Octopus bimaculoides
ATATATACATATGTGTGTGTGTGTGTGGGTGTGTGTGTGTGTGTGTGTGTGTGTGGGTATGTGTGTGTGTGTGTCTATATATCCATTCAATACAAATCATTATATTATAAACATGGATACTGAACTGTGTTGAAGAATTCTCATTTGTATATTACAGAAGTACGCAGTTTGATCAAACTTCGTTCGGAAAACGATTCAATCAATATTCATTAGTTACAGTACAACCTTAAATAACGATTTATCTTATGCCGTTCATTAAATCAGAAAATAGAATCACTTATTTGATTATCGTAAATACCTATAGAACTTCTAAGAAAATGGAAGATTCAAATATACAAGAAAGGTGTCATGAAATAAAAATGGCTAAATTATTCGCTGACCACAAAATTAATTTTCGCTGGTCCGAAAAAATACAAAGCAAGTTGGTACAATATTCAAATAGCAGACTAGAAACCAGGCACAGAAAATTGCATATCCAATTTCGATCATCAAGAGCTGCATTTAAGTTCAGAAGTTTGTGGATCTTAAACTGTCTTTTCAGGATCTTATACTGTGGATCTTAAACTGTCTCTCTGTTAGATTTGCAGACCTTATAACTTACATGGCATCGAAAGGTGTGCACAGATATATAGGCAGAATAGTTGGTGAATGCTCTTTCTTCATGGCTCCGTACTTCAGACAGTACAGCTTTGTTTATTAAAAGTTGATTGGTACATTCCCACACTTCATTCCACCTGCCTCTTCATGAGTTACAATGTTGTTCGACTCACAAAGGTCCTTGTGGAATTTGGTTGAAGCAGCTTGTGTTGGGAGACTGTAGTAAAATTTATTGCGTGTTGTAATTTTAAAATGCTTTTGAGTTGGATGCATTCCACAGACTTTGCTACTGAGTCAGCTAAGTTTGGAGGCCGACTTGAATTGAGAGGTGGTTTGTTTCCATTATTTTCTACGCCGATTCTGGCAGCCTTTGGCCCATTCTCAGTGTTTTGGGAGGATCGAGGATTAGTTGATTTGTTCTTTTTACAAAGGATACTTGTTGTCAGAGCTATTTCGCCGTGAAGATATTTAAGTTGGTATGGGCTTCGTCCCAGTATTGCTTCAATCGCTTTATGTATCCGATTGAAGTGTCATCTCGGGCATTTTCATAGCACCGCAGTAAATCTTGGTTGAGTTGCTGGATTCGAGTAAAATTAGAAGAGTACTTACGTCTTCTTAAATAGCTTACTGGTGAAGTATATCTCTTTTAATCGGTGGTGACGTTGTTAGTTACATCTGTGGTGGTGTTAGTTTCAGCTATATTCGTGTTAACGAGATTTCACGCGGTGTAGGCGTATATTTTAAAATTGTATATCAATTGCATATCTCCATTTTCTATTCATTTTTATGAATTTAATAGATACCCATGTGATTTGTAAGGTTTTTCTCTACAAAATTGGGTATTTAACAGTGGAGCCAGTGAAAGATGAATGTTTTCATACCTATTCTTCCAGAATGGGATTTAATTATG
>NC_068981.1:14946646-14947427 GCF_001194135.2 Octopus bimaculoides
AGATGAATGTTTTCATACCTATTCTTCCAGAATGGGATTTAATTATGTGTGTGTGTGTGTGTGTGTGTGTGTGTGTGTGTATGTGTGTGTGTGTGTGTGTGTCTATGAGTATATACACGCATAGATGTGTGTTGGTGCGGGCGATTGTGAATATCTATGTGTGTGAGCTTCGAGTTATATAAAACTCTTTTAAACTTTCGCGTAAATTATTATAACAAATATATTTTTGAAAGAAGAACGAAGGGACACTTGAACACTTGGGATGGCCACTGGCGTTCGAATCAAAATTATTGAATGAACCCAATGTAGGGCATACTATAGATGGAAAAAAATGGAGTATGATTTGATAGGTCAGCATCATTTAGCAAGCAGCAAAATAAGTATTATGTACAGAACAATATATGCAGCTTATATAAAACGAGCGTTGGCGTTGCGTATGACTCTATTCGTCAGTACAGACTGTAGTGGAGTGATCTTACATTAAAGTTCAAAACCAGGTGCAAATGGTAGATGAATCTTAGAAGCAAGCGATATACATTTTGCTTTGTCTTCATGTAAGGCAAAGAGAAATGCATTGTAATGAGAATACATTACTTTCCTGGATATCTCATATATCAAAATGTTTCTAATGAGGAAGGTCTTATATAATGGATATATTTCCTGTTGTATATTGGAGGCGCGTGCATTAAACGATATGACGGTGTGGTTTGGTTTTTCATTATTTCAATTCATATTGCACACACACACACACACGTATATATATATATATATATATATATAT
>NC_068981.1:14947990-14949173 GCF_001194135.2 Octopus bimaculoides
ACATATATATATATATATACACACATACATGCACACACATACACACACGCACACACACACATACACATACACACACACACACACACACACATATGTATATATATATATATATATAGAGAGAGAGAGAGATAGATAGATAGATTCAGGTGAATATGGTACTTAACTTTAGGCACCAGTATTTAGTATGGTATTATCCATACAGTTTCAAATTAAGGTAATTAAAATCAAAAGAAGCAACAAGGATATCAAGAGATAATGCAGTACGATCTAAATTTATATGTCTTTGTGCAGCTGAAAATTGCCCTACATTTTATATCTGATATAATGTTTACATTGGTCAATTAAATGGAGTCGCATGAAACAATCTTACTGCATTACCTCTGGATATCCTTGTTGTTTATTTTGATTATATATATGCACACAAAAGTGAGCACAACATGCTAGAGCAAGGTGGGATTGATGATACTCGAATACTAAAGAGCAATATACATTTTATTAAACGTGCAATATTATCACAGAAGTATGACTCAGTTTCACGTTCCTGTTTGTCGAACAACTGTATTAATCACAACTTATTCACAGTTTTATAGAATGCATCAGTTCCTTTCAAGCTGGAATCCCATCTGATGCTCTATGTCACCATAATCAAGTTCAAAAGAAACTTTCCAGCATTTGTTGCTTTGTGTTAGCATCTGCACTTCACCACTTCTCTCATCGAAGAACATTGCTTGTGTATCCGTATCTGTGATTATTTACACAAGCGTTCGTTTTGGCAAACAAATCTTATCTTTTGCAAAGTCTCTTAATGATATTACTCCACTGAATTGTTTTCATGCTAATTCCAATATATTCACTTACGCTCTCCTCCCTAATTTCTCATCACATCGTCTATCTTTTCTCAGAGATATAATCTTGATTAATTTTCAAGTAGTCTTAATACTTTTATAAATTCTAGAACTGCTTCTAATAAGTCATTGAATACTTGTATAAGACCTTCTTTATGGTCTGTTGCTTGCTGCCTTGATGGGATTGACTCCCAAATGACTTCTACTTATACAAACATACATACATACATACATTCATACATACCATACATACATATATAAGTGTATAGGTATAATATATATATATATACATATACATTTATATATATATATATATATGTATATATATATATATATAT
>NC_068981.1:14949273-14954202 GCF_001194135.2 Octopus bimaculoides
TATATATATACATATATATATACATGTTGTTTGTATGTCTGTGTGTCATTGAATAGGTAGGCCTGGAATATCAATAACAATTACCATCTAAAGGCGAAAACAATTTGTCTGAAAACGTGCTAATAATTATCTCAACATTACTCACAATAAGAAATTAAATTATATTGTTGTGTGTTGAAAAAATTAAGAAGAGAAATAATTCCGTGTCAGATTACATCAAAGCGAATGTACAACACCATGTAAATACACGGTGCCACTACAATAAAAACTTGTCTGGTAACAGTTTCTATTAAAACAAATATCTAGACTTGCCCAATAGAAGCAAATCTATTGAGACATATTTCATCTACTGAACGCAAATACCAAACACGCTGTTCTACTATATATTGATCGGAAATTTTTCTTGGGGCTGCAGAATTGTGTTTAGGCAATCTCCTGAGAATCTTATCTGTATTTCAGTTAAAATATGTATAATAAATAGCTGAACATATACAGAAATAGCTTTTGTCGATGCCCATGTAATATTTGCCTCACCCATAAAAAATGCCTAAGCTAATGGTCTAACGGAGAACTAGGAATTTAGAAACGTATGTGCATACACACACACGCATGCTTTCATACACGTACACGAATTTTTTTCCCCCCACATTTTTGATAAATGTCTTTTAAAAGTTGTCGACAATAGCTTGTTTGTTCGAGTATGTTTATTCACTGGAAATTTTGGCGTCTTACGATTCGGAATATCGTTCATACTGAGTTTCATAGAAATGTGAAGAAACATATATTTTTAATTCTGTTGATTCTCTCTCGAAATATTTTTATGGAAGTAAGGTTTTAATTAACATGATTATTGCAAATGAATTATATTTCGAATCAACAGGTTTTATTTCTCTTGTATACTAGTTTCATGACCATAATTATCTGTCAAGGCTTAATCAAGTTTCAATTCTATTGCCTTCAGAATTAGCTCAGACGTCGTTAAAATATCCAAAGCAATATACTAGCCTGGAATTTTATAGATGGAACTCAGTCTAGTAGAAATAATCTAAATAAAGACATAATATACACAATATATTAAGCGCGGCGCTGTAAAGTGCTCTAATATATTACAATCTGAGCACATTGTACTGCACTATAATGCAATAAGAATGACAGAAATTATTGCAGGTCACGAGAACTGAAATGGTTATTGGCACATTCGTGCAGAGCCATATTACCGAAATATCGCAAATATGCAAAATGTTAACTATATAAATGCATAGAATTTCAATAACTAAACGAAAGTAGGTGTTACCTATTCCCGCCACAAAGTGTGTTCTCAAGGTTATTCATCACAGAATTCCAAATTTACTACTGAAGCATAGATAAATTGAATTATTTTATGTACCTGATGAGCTAGAAATTTGTTAAAGGTATATTGCTGAGAAAGAAGTAATTACCATCGTCCCTTTTTAGGTGTTAAGCTGAATGTTCCAGAGGCTTCCGTCACTTCGTAATTTTACCTGGATGTAAAGTAGTATCACGTTCTACGTCTGTGAATGCTTTTACTGAAAACATCGACTTTAAGAGAGGAACATCAGCATTAATATTAGCGAGAAGTAACCAGCCCTAGAGGCTGAACAAAACCTACCAAATAACTTTAAACACCCTCCTATAACACACTCTACATATCTAATGATTATAACTTCTGTAGGAGGCTCGTTCCACTCTAGCTAGAATGAAAAATTAAAATCACAATGCAAAAGGTGAAGGCATATTGACGCAAGGAAATATGTGTTGCATGACACTATTACATGTTACAATAAAAAACTGTAACGACCCAGGAATATTCTTCAGTGCCTGTAAACATATTCGACAGCATAGCGGTAGAAAGGCTAGTCATTTTCTATTAAGCGCTATGGAGACGGCTTTAATCATCATCTGAAGTAGCATAGGTCTCTAGATCCAGTATACATTTGAAGCTTTGTAAAATATACTTCAGCTATATTGAAGATCCGCAAAAAACATTTTAGATTTTAAAGCTTCCATTTTTTTTTCTTGTTTTTTTTTTTGAAAGTTAAGTCTCTTTAACCTGACTAGATTTAGCACAGATCCTCGTGTTTGGAAAAGTATTACGTTACCCCTCCAAAAACAAAAACGTCAGTTGTTTAACTACAGCAGTAGAGGTATATGATTCTTGTCGATTGCTCTAACGTTTATATCTCCAATATTTCTACAATCAGAAAGACTCAAATTATACTTATATAGTGGATTGCCTGCGGAGGAAGGCACGGGAAACTCAACTAGTTTTGAAAGAAACGTCACAGAAAGTAATTGGAACAAATGCATTACATGTGCTTTCGCTCTGTTAGTTTGCAAATTGCTTGCGGAGAATTTGTGTCGAATGCTTTGAGAATTTCTGTTACTAGTTTGCATTCGTGGCACTTCATAATTCCATACATGGATTATGCGTTTGCTTTAATGTAAAGACCATAACTTGTCAAAGCTACCAGATGCTCCCTATTGTGGTGTTTTATATATATCTGGTCTATTTAATCACACTGTTACAAGTGGATGCTGGATTCAATATTAACTTCAGTTTTGATATAGATGCTCCTAATGTAAGAACGCTTAGGACATTATCAAAATTGAGCCATCATGGGAGTAGCTAATGCCGCTTATAAGAGAATTGTTTCAGAGCTAATAGAAATTAAATCAACTGACATTGAAATATTGCACCATCAATTCTGTTCCTCAGAATGAAGGACACGCTACCATTTAAGTTACTAGGAAGCTGCATTTTCAACGATTGCATGTTTTTCTCATGGATGACGGCAGCATATAATATTTGGAAACAACTATCTCAGCAAGCTTATCAAGGTCCCTGAATACCGCGAAGTCTGTGTTGTCATTTTTTACACAAGTGGAAGATATGTATCTCGTGCACCTGAAAACTCTAAATACTGAAAGTATTTATGGTTCAGTATATCGAAATTGTTTGACTCACGTCGACAGATCAGAGCCTACATATGAACATCTCCACCAAACCAACAACAAAGGCAACGATTCTAATTTTCAGGTATATCACATATGTTGGGTCGGTCATAAAATGAGTATCTAGCATGCATTGTCAACATATACACTAACGTTTTTTGTAAATATATTGCAGGAGTGGGTAGAGCAAATTGGTTCAAATTCTATCTGAAGGCTACTTTGAAAACAGGTTACCCTATCCTTTTCCGAAGCGATCATATCACAAGCCCCCAAGCATTTAAGTGGTCTCGTTTCTATGAGAAGATTTAAGATAGGCAGGGAAAGTGAGAAAACAAGCATGCACCCAAATGGAAAAGAGCTGGCCTCTCTAAGAAAACAAATAAATAAGTTAAAAGAAAAATGTATGTTTCATCTGTAACAGAGAAACTCTTCTTTGATTAGAATGTAAGTTCATAAGTAACATTTTTATGCTTGCCTCTTTGCTTGAGTAAATATACACTCTAGAGGTGATAAGCGTAGAAACTGTTTGCAACGTTCGCATGTTATTTTTAAAAAAATTCAGCTAATGACAAGGACTGCTACAATGCGTGAAGTTTTCTGAATTAAGGGAGACTTAACGTGGTATTTAGATATCATAGAATATTCAATTGTTTTTCAAATCACAATGCGGATCGTCTAGAAAAAGAAACGTAATAAATCGCGATAAGAGTTACGCAATGATACATAAGAAGCGAAAGAAATGATGGATATATTCCTAGGCAGAAATCATTTCTTCATAGCTTTGATCTGTCTGACTTGAGGAGAATAAACAAAACAACTTCAACAGATAGACTTTTGAAGACAGCACAGATTGGCGATAACAAACTTTGTGGAAAATTATATCTTAGATTTTATTAATGAAATGTGCATACTGCAACATGCGTTGTACATACAATTTATGCAGCAGTGATACACGAAAGTTAACATTCTTTCAAGCATGTAGGGTTTGACAACAGTAGATACATCAATCACCCTCTAGTTCTTATCTTATATAAGGTACAGTAAACATCAAACACACATAGAGGCATACATAGACATACATACATACATACATACATACATACATACATATACCACCATGCCCACCTAATTCCTATACATACGCACATTTATCGCCACACTCATCTAATTCCTATACATACACACAAATATTCGCTGGACAAAGTAAAAGCAAAACATAAATACTAATGAGTTTTGTAACATAGACTGGATAAGATTATTACTCTTTACTCATTTTTTTTACTCTTTTACTTGTTTCAGTCATTTGACTGCGGCTATGCTGGAGCAGCGCCTTTAGTCGAGCAAATCGACACCAGGATTTATTCCTTGTATGCCTTGCACTCCTTCTATCGGTTCCTATGCCAAACCGCTAAGTTACGGGGATGTAAACTCACCAGCATCAGTTGTCAAGCGATGTTGAGGAGACAAACACAGACACACAAGCACACACAGTTATGTATACATATACATATATACGACAGGCTTCTTTCAGTTTCCGTCTACCAAATCCACTCACAAGGCTTTGGTCGGCTCGAGGTTACAGTAGAAGGCACTTGCCCAAGGTGCCACGCAGTGAGAATGGAATCCGGAACAATGTGGTTCGTAAGCAAACTACTTACCACACAGCCACGCCTGTGCAAGTTTTGCAAGAGTACAACAAAGACTGGAATACTCTCTAGCATCAACTTATAGAACGATTCAATCTAATAAATAACGTTTAAATTTGTAATTGTTGATCCTTCTGTATGAAATATTTTTACAAAATTCCTATACATCCTATGAGTAATGTATTTTCTGCTGTACTGTTTCTTCTGTACTCCTGCTCTTTTATAATACATACACTCACAGACATATACAAAGCAGTGTGTGTGTGTGTGTGTGTGTGTGTGTGTGTGTGTGTGTGTGTGTGTGTGTGTG
>NC_068981.1:14954497-14956186 GCF_001194135.2 Octopus bimaculoides
TGTGTGTGTGTGTGTGTGTGTGTGTGTGTGTGTGTTTACGAGTGTCTGAAGGTGCATTAGGGATTTGCACAGTGCTTTGAAATGTATGGTCAGGGTTTTACACTCACGATCGCCAGATTGTGGCATCGATTCCCAAAACAGCACTTCGATGTGTTTCCTTCAGGCCTCTCAGATGTAAATGGATAAATAGATAACCTTGCGACGGTTTAACTTTCCGCACAGGTATAAGATTTGTCCTGCCCGCTTAGCCAGCTTGGTGCCATTATTCGAAAGCTTAAACATTTCGAGTTGTGTATAACAATATCCGATAGTTTAGCCGAAACAGTGATACAGCGATACAGCAATATGTGAGAGAGCATTCGACTACACGACCCCTGTAGTTGATTAGCATTTGCTTGTAGAAGTGAAGAAGGTAATATGGTCATGACTTCCACATCGTCTGTAAAGCGACACCACTGTAAGTCATTTTTGTCTGTTGTTTGGTGCGATACTTTTGTAGGCCATTGTGGCATTATTGATCTTCACCATCACATCATGAATCATTGTCGACATTAACTCATATCCGAGTTCACCTTGATGAGTACGACGTCTGCCGGTGTCTGAGGTCCCTGTTCAGGCCAAGGGTTGTATAAAACAGCGGGGGGGGAATTTATCACCTGGGAGGGTTGGCAGGGGAGGAGGAAATGCCCCGAGAGTAATCATCTCCCATTTCCTTCTTTAGTACAAACAAACAAATCAAATCTTGAAATTGGATATTCGTAGATCGTTGGAACATGATATATTTATCCCAGAATCCTTTGCACTATATATTTCAGTTTGCTTACTTTTACTGATTTAAAGAACTAAGAACGAATATTTTCTTCGTAATATAAAATTCGATTTCTTTTCCACCTAATTAACTTCAAAGGACAGAAGTAAATACAAACTTAAAATGGCAATGCTTCACTTGTTTTCTGCATTTATTTGAAATATAATAACTACTGGGGCCAATTGGTGTATATATTGTAACATGAAATTGTTATTTTTTTCTGTTACTCGAATATTATATAAATAGATTCAACAGTAATTATAGAAAACCAGTAGCTTTGATCAGCATTCGATGTATAAAATGCGTACGCGCAGACACACACACGCACAGATACATACATGCATATACACATAGAGACATATGTATGTTTATAATGTATAACTAGGTGTGTATATTATATATTAATACGCTTGCAAATACACACACACGTATAGCCAGATATAAAATAACGTTTGTTGTTGATCTAGGAGAAGAAGAAAACTATTTCCATGATTTATGTAATATAATTATTAGGACATTTATGTGAGATACTCTTCAGATTTAGAAGCGATATTTAAACATTTGTGGTTGAATTTCTCTTTAGTATTCTCCGTTATCTTTTATCGTCGCAATTTCTATATACAAAATCTATGCATAATAATAATGTGAACACATACTATATGTGTGTGTATGTGTGTGTGCCAGTGTGCGTGTGCGTGTGTATTTATAGACAACTATGGGTATAATGATGATTCTCAAAGAAAAAAAGTCGTTTTGAAGAACTCATCTGATTATTTAATTTCCGCCCGTGGATACTTTAAAAGATGAAAATAGTCAATAATTTGTAATAGAAATTGAATGGAAAAGACTACATTTATATGTATATATATATATATATATAT
>NC_068981.1:14956582-14958521 GCF_001194135.2 Octopus bimaculoides
ATATATATATATATATATATATACATATATGTGTGAGTGCATGTGTACGCGCACGAAAGTGTGTGTGACTTTATATTATATAAATTCTGTTCGTTTCCTTTAGGAAATATGTTTTGGTAATATATTGTATAGAAGTGTCACGTATGATTCCGTTTGAGAATGTTTATTTCTGTATAACGAAGAGATTTTTCAGGTATGAATGATGCAAGGAAACAAATCGGGAATGCTTGCGTTCATAATAATACCAGCTGTGATGTGGTTATGCTTTAGTAGAATATGTAGTAGGCTGTGTATTCTTTCCTAAACTATAAAATCTAGACAAGAGACAGAGCTGAAAGTTCGTTTATACCGACTATAATAAAGGTGGAAAAAGAAAATTGACATTTGTGTACTATACGGACGTCTTTAGGAATGTATTTATATACTCAGAACTTTTATACTATTTTGGGATGCCATAAAAAAAAGTTACAATGCCACTATGAGTGTGCATTACCTGAGACCAAATCGTGTCTAGGATGGAAAGTTTGAGTCACTGGACTGGTAGAGTGAGCACGCAAAATTATTATGAAGCAGCAACATACTTATCATTTTAAAAAACAGGACTGGGTGCAATGGATAAATTAGTACTAGGACACCTCCGATTTTCAGATAAGTGATGGTCTCTGACGGTAGTTAATCCGTATAAATTAGGTGGGGAATTTCAAATTCTTGTGACCGCTTGTCTAGTTTACATATCATGTTTTGCCTAGTGTATTTTCCCTACATTATTTACACTGTCCTTGCTGGTGACAATACCAAAATCTTAGAGATCCCTGGAACATTTTATCTTGCACTTACCCTTACTTATATCTACTCGGGTAAGTGGACTATGAGAATCATTCCTAGTTTCAAACATAAACACCAACGTGCACCGATCTAAGATGAAGTAAAACTATTAAAAAAAAAAGCAAGAAAAGCGGACAGGGTGATTCGGTTCCTAAGTGGGTGATGTGATCAATAATTAATACATAATCAGCGGGTTACAAATATGCTGCAGAAATATTATAACATAGCTGATGATGACAAGGCAAAATGGTTAATCCGTTAAGGTTTTCAATCAAAGACTAGAAAATCGGTGCTAAAAATATTATAAGGTAATAAAGCAGATAGGTCAGGATGAAAGAGAGTAAAATATGCTTACATGATTATGGCTTATCGGTGTGTTAATTCTAACAACGAAACATATGTCTAAGTGAATATTGAATAACCGATCCTCAACATAGAACGTCCGCTCGAAATTGAATATTGCTAATCTTGATTGCGTTGAGGAATTCTGTTCCCCAATATCTTTGCACCATTATTTCCTCTTTCAATAGAGATACCTAATATAATAAAACCTAATATGATATATTATCAACAGAAAATTCTCTAAGTATCGGTCGATTCTATATATATATATATATATATATATATATATATATATATATATATATATATACACTTACACATACATATATATATATATGTGTATGTGCGTACACACACAAACACGCATACACACACACACCCACACACATACATACACACATATCTATATGTGAGAAAGTGTATGTGTATTTATATATAATCCACGAGAGTAATGATGCATCATTCCATCTGCATATTGCAAAGAATGCCAACAATGTATAAGCGATTCGCTGGTTGGTTATTGCAATCATACAGAAGGTAAAAGGAATCCAAGCCTATCCTAAGGAGAACATTCCTTCTCAGTCACCTTTACTACTGCTCCCAATTTTCGTCGTCAAGCTAATTACGATGTTGGAGGTAATCCAACACCAGTGCACCAAGAAGATTGCTCCGATACAAGTGATAAACTACTGGGAGAGAACAGAATCTCTAATTACCAGCGAAATGTATAAGATATTCAATTTTACATACAAACACAAATACCAACCTCCAT
>NC_068981.1:14959632-14963229 GCF_001194135.2 Octopus bimaculoides
TATATATATATATATATTAATCGGAGTACAGTAACATATATCCATTACGGCCGATCTTACCAACTGGTTTTGCACTACAAGTTGAACAGGATGTTAAGAAACAGCGCTCTTCAGACTAATGGAAGAAAAAGTGACATCGTCTCTCTATTTTTGAGGTGGAAAGTTAGATCTGGTTTGTCGTTGTTGTAAAAAAATGACCACAAGACGAAGTGAATAACGTATAAGTTAACATTTATGTCCCTTGGAAACAAACAGACTGTGCAAGAGTTTTCTGGGAATACATGTATAGTTCAGGGGTTGGCATTCTTAAGGGTTGAACGTGTACAATGATAGTACATATGTAGCATTTCCTGGAATGGTGGGATGGGACTGGTGGGCGGAATAATAAGTGTATATGCGTTCGTAGAATAAGTGCATATGTGTTTGTTTGTATTTGTGTTTTGGTTAAACTGTTTGGAGTATTTCTGTAGCGATGGAGCGCTTGTAGGCGTACTATATATGTGGGTTTATATAGGTGGAGGAAGAAAAAGGGGTACTGAATGGCCATTGTCCATGTTAGAGCACGTATGCGTCTGTGAAATACATTGTATAGGTTTTAGTCAAACTGTTTGCTGGCTTTCCTTGTATGGTGGTGGAAGAGCCAAAGTTGGGGAACTGGCGGTTTTTTGTCACGATGGCGTGCAGATGATGATGGGTATGCGTTTGCAATTCAGAAAAAGGATATATCAGTCAAATTCCTGATGCAGAAAATGGACAGAGACGCAGGAAAAGCAGCATAATGTGACAACCTATGCAGACTTCGTGGAGTTATCACCGAAGATATCAACCGCATCATGAGCAGTAGTCCAAAAAATGTCACGACATTATCTACTGATGAGTCATGACGATGTTGCTACGACACTGTATAATGAGAACCGTCGGAAGAATAACCCTGAAGCAAAAGAAATATTAACCCACAATATAATGAAAGTGATAGCCACTCATAATAAGGAGTATTAGGGGAATGTCCCAGTGAGAACGTCAGTAAAATGTAATCATAATAGACCTGACATAATGATTTGAGTGTAGAGAAGAGAAACTATGTACAATTGTGGAAATCAGCTGGCCAGTGGATGTTAACATAAAGCTGAAGAAGAGCGAAAAAAAATATCTCAGCAGAATTATCGAGAAATCTACAGTTATTCTACCCAGTTTAAGATATGAGGTTTATATCTGTAATTACTAGGACACAGGGATATGTAGCACACTGCATACATACCAATCTTGAGGAATTTGGCTTCCCAAAACAAGACAGGAGAAAGCTAATTCGAAGCCTACAGATCCAAGCCAAAACTGGAGCTATAAAAATCTGTAAAGTTATCTGTAAAATCTCTAAAGTTTATCATTTAAGTGTATATGAACATATTTAGACATGCAACTATATGCATGAGAATACATATATGAAACAAAACATACTTACATACATACATGCACACATACATTCATAATACATACATACATACATACATAAAAAAAAACTACCCTGTTGATGCTTTTGAAATTCTCATGAAAGAGCCTTAGATCTAGGTTTAAAACCGACTCTTTGTTGACATGAAATCTTGAACTAAAATTAAATATCATCTTAAATACATACACACATTCATACATATGACCATGTGTGGTTGCGCCTATATCTGTAGGTATTCATACCTCACTCTGTATTTGGTATATGTGTTTGACTGTTTACGTGTGTGTGTATGCATGTTGGCGTATGTATGAGTATGTGTCTTTTTGTGTGGAAGTGAATGGCTGCATAGTGTGTGCATGTTTATGTTTATGTATATCGACCTTGCTGCCTTGCAAGGAATTACTTAAAGCACAAGCATAGCCTCCGATGTGTGTAGCATGAAAATTTTCTTTCAAAGCAGCCCGCTTTTTTATTCCCCCATTTTTAATATCATGTTTACTTAGCTCTGTATCAAAAGCATAGTCTTTTTTAAACTATTATTACCCTTTGTGATGCACATCTCATTCTACTCGTCTTTCCCTCAATATCTGCTTTCTCAACGGTTCTACTCTTTCCACGCTACCGATTTTTTTAACCTTAATATTTTTATTGACTTCAATTCAACATGGGCAATTAGTTTGCATGTGATAATTCGCTAATTTTTTTGCTAAAACTAACTTCCTTCGCAACCATTTACAAGGAACCTAGACATCATTTGTCAAATTACTAACTGTTGCATAAACACAAGAAATTGGGAAATCTTCAATGACAACATACAAAACATTTTGAATGAAATATAATCGCCAGAAACACTTATGTGAAGATTGATTTTAAAAAAAAAACGTTGATCTCTTACTCTCCGACACTAAAAATATTGGGTTCTACAATCACAGTGCATCTCTCCTAACCAAAGCTTGCTATAATTTTAGCTAGCAACAAACCAGAAAATAAGTATTTTCCTTTTCGGGCTAGAAGATACTTCAGTCTCCTACAATCTTAACACTTTGCAAATATCAGATTTTAATCACAACTGAGATTTCCCTCTGTATCTCGGACGGTGCTGCTGCACACACCAATTACATGGAGTGCATCAGGGAAAGGATCCTTTCGACAGATGGTTGTATAATCACACGTTGATATGCCTCAACAATAATGGGTGCTGCTACTCCACGCATATATTTCAGACCAGCTTGGCTCTCCTATTCCCATCACTATATTGAATCTAACACTCGGAATGGGCGGCGAGCTGGCAGAATCGTTAGCACGCAGGACGAATTGCATAGCAGTATTTCGTCTGCCGTTACGTTCTGAGTTCAAATTCAGCCGAGGTCGACTTTGCATTTCACCTTTTCTGGGTTGATTAAATACGTACCAGTTACGCACTGGGATCGATGAAATCGACTTAATCTCTTTGTCTGTCCTTGTTTGTCTCCTCTGTGTGTACACCCCCTGTTTGAAATAAAGAAATATATATTGAATCTAACATTCGGAATGACACAGATGACTGCGCACAGACATTTCTTCGTAGAACGGTGGCGTTTAGAATTCCAAAGTGGGCCGCGAATAGCATTCTGAACAAATGCAGCAGTTAGCCTATGAAGGGATCCTTAATTTGCATACTGAACGTGCTTAACTCTCTCTAAATACCAGCGTCCTGTCAACGGGGATCTTAGCCCACATAGAATCAAGGTATGATATAAGAAATATGTAACAGATGGTATAATTGTAAACAGGACAAATTTTCTCCATTGCTGCACAGACTGAAAATAAGATGAACAACCTTAATCGATTTTCGAGCCTTCTTGGGTTCTCATCATGTATATATATATATATACTAGCAGAAATACCCGGCTTTGCCCGGGTTAAAGAGAATAATGAAATCTAAAAACGCCGTCTAGACTACGCAACCCTCAACTGTTAGTAGCTACGATATCATATTTCTACATTAATAACTCTCCAACCCATGCCAGCATGGAACATAGACATTAAGTGGAATGCCAGTCTCTCATCTAGGAGGGCCTTGAAATCAATGTTACCAACTGGGGACTATGTGTGTCGTAGTGATAATAAAAAGACCCAAAGGAGGTCTGCAACGAAATAATTTTACTCAA
>NC_068981.1:14964734-14967768 GCF_001194135.2 Octopus bimaculoides
TATATATGGGGGGGGTGTTTTCTAAGCATATATCTATATGCATGTTAGTATTATAAATATCGTTTACACTATGTACTCAGCTTCTTTTCTCTTTCACTTTAATGTTTTTTTCTTGGGGGGGGGGGCATTTCGGAACACAACCACCATAATTTTACACACATTGTTTCATAGACACATACACACATTATTGCATCCGCGTATCAATGTCTTTCTCTTCTGTGTACCTATTTATCTATCAATCTCTTTTCCTCAACTCACACAAGTACGCGTATGTTGGTATTCACTTACATGCACACACATATGCACACATATATATATATATATATATATATATATATATATGCACATGTATATGCATATATATGTGTGTGTTTGTGTATGAGCACGCATATACATGTGTGTGTGCTTTGCATGTTCATACGTATGTAAATCAGCTTATAGATCAAACTATACTTGAAAAGTACCCCAATTTTATATCACAAGTGCAGTCGCTGTATGATCCTTTAATGTTACAATGGATCATAATGAATTAATTTCCTTTGACAGATGATTTTAGTGAAGCTGACCATGAATCCAGTGTATAGTGAATGATCTCCCTATAACTATAAAACTTTGCATGCACACAGAAATATCAATCAATCAACAGCCGGACGTTTCATTATAGAACACTCTTAATTGATTGGCAGAGTCGGTATAGTATCCAATAAAACATTTTGTGGCATGTATTTACGACTTTGTATATGATGGGCTCACATCATGCTATTATCAATACTGCCTTTCGTTATTCTTATATCTATTGCAAACTTACTTTTTCCGGGTAAAGATTTATGTAATTGAAGCTAACCTCTAATAAATATATTCGTCTTTGTGCGTAATTAAGAATAATTAGTAAATGTTCGCCGTTCGATTAGCATCATTACAATGTTTCCAACTTGTATTCACCAATAAAATTGTTGTTGTTGTTTTGGTGTTTTAACACTTGATCAGCATCATCAAACAGGTATATGAACCAAAACATTCCATGCACTTCTTCCTGTATATAGGTTAAAACTATCTACTCTGTCCTTTTCCAATTTCAGATGGCAGATTGTGATTTGAGAAATATTAAACTACTACTTCTAGCATTGCCTGCGACCACAAACAGGCATGTTTTTTTTTTTTTAGATCATTCTAGATTTATGTAAATTTTGGAGACGTAGTTTTTGTTCCGTGTGATGAAAAACCAAATTCCTTCCATGTGCCTGTTGCCCGACTGTAAGATTACAAATTATCAAAGGAAAAAATAACCAAATTAAATATCGTTACTAAATATGTAGTGGGTACTATTCGTTCAATATGTTAATGAGGTGACAAATATGCGAATGGCAATATAGCCAAGCAGGAATTATTTAATTGAGGTTCAATAGAAATGACTATTCAGGTTTGAATTGAAACATAAATTTACTCATTAATACTATATGTGAAGCAATTGAATATAGCGATATATTATGGATCAAAAAATTATTATATCCGAAATATTCAATGATAGGGTATAACTTGTTTACATATGAAAGCTTATTTAGTGAATATAATCATTTAACTATGCTGTATACACATATTTACCTATTCAGAATAAACATCCAACGGTGTGTAGAAGAGAAAGTATTTCAACACATTAATCCTCACTGTCATTATATCATTTGCGAATAAATTGACAAGTCTTCTGTAAATCTAATTAATGAAAAGTTAAATATAATAACAATAAGCATTTAAGCATTATTTAGAAAAACAAATTTGGAATGTTATATATATATATATGTGTGTGTATATATATATATATATATATATATATATTTATGTATGTATGTATGTATGTATGTATGTATGTATGTATGCATGTATATGTATATATATTAACCAGTAAAGCGTAAATCTAATAAAGATATTGATGACTTACAAATGTGATATATAATGTTGGAACATCAGAAAATGAGTGAACACGTAAATATGACGCTTTAAATTAAGATTTTAGTGTCACATGCGATGTTAGTTATTTTAAAGGTTTTTATTTAAATGAAAGTCATTCAATCTCGAAAATTGCTTATTTCTGGAATAAATTTGTTTGAATTGTATATTATGAGCTATAAATAATAATATATAATAACATCCGTCAATCTCTCTTTCTTCTCCCACTCGTACACAAGCGGCCACAGTCACACACACACAAACACGCTAACGTTTGTCTGCGTTTGCATCATTTATACACGTATGTGTGTATGTATCTGTGTTTGAGTGCGTGTGTGTGTGTGTGTGTGTGTGTAGTGTCAGTGATTAGGAATAATAGGGTTAACATACTTTGCAAGCAAAATCGGTTCAGTGAATATAACTTAGAATTTATTACTTACTCAAATATTCTGAAATGTTTAAATGAGAGAATTATGCATATTGCCTTTAAATGTAGCTTTCTTAGTCAGCCGTTCTCCGCACATTTTGCTTTGTGAGACAATAAACATTTAGAACATAAGAGGGATATATTATCAGCATTCTCATTAACAGCTTGAGTAAAATTCATTTTGCATTTTCTATTCTACAAATCTAATTCTAAACTTTTAAATGTTTCTTCGCTTGTTCAGTCTTCTGTATAACTTTAATATTTCTGTTTGATGTATAAATTACGGCATTTGCCCTACACTGCAATAAATCATCATATTTATCAAGAGAATTCAATTGACAGTCAATGTTCATTGTCATGTGATAACCTAAGTAATTGCGAACGATAGAGAGAGATGAGGCACACGGTTTTGATATACTAATACTATCATAGCTGTTAAAAGGAAATAACCGCACGGTTCAACAAAATAATGATGCGCACATGCAGACACATATGTGTATATTTGTGTGTGTGCGTGCGTGTGTGTGTGTGCGTGTGTGTATGTGTGTGTGTGTGTGTGTGTATGTGTATATATAAATGTATGTTATATACATACATATACACACACAATACACATTCACACATCCACACACACGCAACATCATATATATATATATATATATA
>NC_068981.1:14968221-14969144 GCF_001194135.2 Octopus bimaculoides
ATGTATATATATATATATATGTGTGTGTGTATATGTGTGTGTGTATACAGTTGAGAAAAACAAAGGAGGAAGACATGTATAGACAACAAACAGGTGTATTAGTTTGATGCTCGGGAAGGTGAGAAAGTCTTTCTCGTTTCGAGCCTACGCTCTTCAACAGAAAGGAATGCGAGGAAATAAACAGAGAGAGGATAAGAAAAAAACACTTTTGGAGTTAGCAGTCAAGTATATATATATATATATATATATTATATTTAGAGAGAGAAAAGGAGGGTGAGAAAGAGAGAGTGAGGGAGAAAGCGAAAGAGAGGAAAGGAGAAAGAGAAAGCGAAAGCAAGAGAGATTTCGGGGGGCCATTTATGTGGATAGACTTGTTATATATAACAGATTTACCTTCATATTTGCGCACCTTCTCGAATAGCTACGCTATACTCCGCAGAATTGGTCGTTCGCAAAAACATAGATTTCTAATTTCGGATCGTGTGAGTGCAACTGAAGTACCAGTGTCTCTGGATCTCATTTGTTGACCATATATATATGTTATACATACACACACACATATGTATGCGTGTGTGCGTGTCAGAGTGTGTGTATAAGAGAAATCATAAATGACAAGCATTACATAATTCTTTCTTTGTTCGTTTTTTGACTTATAACTGTTTCTAATATGCATTACACGTGTGTTCATGGTTCTGTTTACTCAATCTCACTGTTACTCACTCTGTGAAGATGACTCGTTTAATCGACTGGGAATGAACTTCAACTTCATTTCGCATCTTCTCTTAAGGCCATACCGATCTCAAAACACTTTTTTAGTCCGGTGTATTTGTATTAACACAGACACTACGAAGTATTTTGCCTGCATTGATAATTCCTCTATTGATGACTCTTTATATGTATACATATATATACATATAAATACA
>NC_068981.1:14969571-14970754 GCF_001194135.2 Octopus bimaculoides
ATATATATTACATATATATACTTTTATGAATACACCCAGACAACTAGTTTAATGTCAATACTGTGATGTTTTGAGACATTTTACTGTAGTGTAAAATATCGACACAAAATCTCGACTTTCTTGTGTACATCTTTGTCTATTTGGTTATATGCTTTACGTAATTCGAACGGTTGTTTTCTTGACAAACATTATCAGATTCTCTCAGTGAAAGTACACATATGAAATTCAGATATGACTATGAATAGCCGTTACATATACACATGAAACACTCATTGATATTTTCGTTAAATTGTGCTGATATCAATTATTTTTAAATAGGGATATAGGCCTCAGAGATGACGAAGTATGTGATTGGTTTATACCATAACGCCTCTGTTGATATGAAGTCAAAATGTACCACGGGTTAATACGATTTTGATACCGTGGAAACAGGGAATATCTAACATATTAGCGATATACGCTGGTAGTAATAGTCTTACATCCTAAAATCAAAGTGGACATTAGATGAGGTATTATATCATATAGTATAAAGCGGGAAGCTGGCAGACTCATTATCATGTTTAGCGGTATTTCGTCCATCCTTATGTTCTGTGTTCAAATACTACCGAGGTCGACTTTACCTTTCATCGTTTACCCGTCGAGGAAATAAATACCAGTTGAACCCTGGGACTGATATAACTGTCTTGCTCCCGTCCCCAGATTTTCAAGCTTGTTTGTGCTTAAAACAGAAAAGAATATATGATACAGTATATTCACATTTGATAAACGTTTTATCATAAACTTCTTCTGGGCGGGCTGTCTAAATATGAACAACAGCATCAATTTCTTCAGTAATTGTGAGTTGGTGGATACTTGTAATTAATTGTAGTTCACTAAAATTTAGTTAAGAAAGAAATGATTTCAATGACGGTTAAAACACCTGTCGAATGGATAATATATAGCAAAGCGTGTTTGAACATACACCTGTATAATGCAGTGTAAGATATGAGTATTATTAAACGGTATTCCCAAACATTTGTATCTTAAATCACAAAACTACCTCTCTCCTCATTCTCTCTCTGTCTCTGTCTGTCTCTCGCTCTTTCTTGATATACACGTATGACCATGCATCCCGGTATTTGTGTTTGCCTATGTATATATTTCTATGCATATGTAAATATATATATATATATATATATATATA
>NC_068981.1:14973525-14976252 GCF_001194135.2 Octopus bimaculoides
AGACTCTCGGATAGTTGTTAACTGCCAGTTATTCTTTACCTGAAATCAGGCAATAACAAATCACCAAAGGTTTCAAGTAGTGCCTTCTCCTGTGACTCAAAGAGACAATAATCTCCTTAGAATACGAGCTGTACCTAACAATGCTGTCTTCTGGATCACTTCGAGCCTGACAGCAGCTCCAATAGTCTTAATATGTTTTCCAAAGCCCTTGCAAACTGCTCCTTATGCTACAATTACTACCAGTATCACCGTTACTTTCCTCACGCCCCTTAACTTTCCTATCTCGCCCCGCAGTGTCTGATATTTCTCAATCTTTTTCTGTTTACTTCTATCTCAAAACAAACAAACAAACAAAGACTGAGAAATACCAACTATTATAATTATTATTATTATTATTATTATTATTATTATTATTATTATTATTATTATTATTGATGTTGCTGTTGTTGTTGTTGTTGTAGTTGTTGTTGTTGTTGTTGTTGTTGTTGATGATGTTGTTAATATTTGTATTAGTGGTGGTATTTTGTTGTTATTGATTTTACTCTCCTGTTGATGATGCTCCAGTTGATATCTTTCTTATTTCTATTTTAGATAAAGTGGCAATATAAGCAATACTAATGCTATTATAACTTTAATTTGCAGAATCTAAATATTAATGCGTTGTTATTTTCGTTTTTCCTGCGGCGGTTGTCAAATATATTTCGTCTAAAATTCTATATTCTCTGCACTTATGAAGGAGCCATGGGTGGTCACTCAATGAAAAGATTTACTTAATGTTTTCTAGGCGCTGATCAATCACATAGCAACGATATTTATGTTCGTAAGTTCATATATGCAAACAAATAGTCAACTCATAAAATGTAAATTGATGGCTTACAATAGAAATATACTACTACTCCGGCACTTAATAGTTTTCTTTTATCCGAATTGTAATTACTTGTTTCAAGCAGTTTCACAGCCATTATAAGAATATTTCCTATTTGTGAAATTTAATGTAACGTTTAAAAATGTCCGAGTGAACGGCAAGTGATGACAAGAGCATTTTAAATGTAAAATTAGTTGCAATTTGTTTAACTTTATTTCTTATGCGTTGCAAAATTTTTAATATTTTATAGGGATTCTTGACTAAAATACATTATACTTGAATGATTTCTGTTCGCCCTTCTGTTCAAATGTGACAGCAATGTGTATATTATTATTGGAAAACAGGGCAAAATAATTTGGCAGAGAGGGATGGATATAATACATTCGATTCAGATCGACAACCAAAATATTTCATTAATATTATCTTCTATTTTTCTATGATGATTTTAATTAAAAATATTTATGAATCATATTTTTTTAATATTCCCATTGTGACTTAAATTACATATGTTTTCACAAGTTAATATTAAATTACAATATAATTAGCTGATACTGAGAGGACATACAGAGGAATTATAGATATAGGACCAGATACATAACTGTTCCCAAGTCATTTGACACCAGAGGCTAGGAAAAGATAATCAGTTTACCAAGAAAACAAATAGTGAGCTTGCATAATGTCGGGGGTTAACTTACCTATGATTGTTAACCAAAAAGCATGTGTCAGATTTAAACGGTCATTATGTGGGAAAAGGTGATAGTGGGTGGGGCCCAAGTCAGGATAGTAAGGTGGATGGCCTGCCAATTTGAAGACATAGGCGCGTATTTTCCGTAGAGATTATTGTACTGTGTATGTTGGTGCATTGTCCTATATTAAGAGAACATCACGGTTCAGCTTTCCACGGGTTTTCTGCTTTGAAGCTCCACGCAGTTCATCCAACAGAGGCATGTTGTATTCTGCATTGATGGCGTGACTCTTTCGTACGCATTTTATGAATTTTATGAATATTACTCGTTCATTATCACACAAAAACCCATAATCTTTCCGACTGACTGTTGGGTCCAAAACTTCTTGAGACGTGGTGCACAGCCGTGGTGTCACTCCATTGGTTGCTGCTTGGCGTGAGAATCATAATGATGAAGTCACGTTTCTTCCATGGTGACCAAACGAGCCATAATTCAACCCTGCCACTGAAAACCGGTCGAAAATAACATTGTATAGCATCACTCTGATGTGCTTCTGCACTGCGTCCAGGCATTTCGACACCCGTTTTGCGAATTCCAGAATGCTGTGGATGATGTGCCCAACACTTTGGAGAGGAATCCTCAGAGTATCAGCTATGATCTGAGCTGAAATGCGGTGGTCCTAGAGTATCATGACGTGCACAGCGTCGGCTTTGAACTCTGTGGTTGCGTAAGTTTTCCGTTCTGACTGTAATTCATCAGTGACTACGAAGTGACCAATACGAAACCTTGAAATCCAGATCTTTACTGATGAGTGAGATGGGAACCCATCCTCCAATACTTCTTTATGTCACCATGGATTTTCGCCTCTCCTTTGGTTTGCAAAAATGAGGAACTTGAAATCCTCCCATGCTTCAATTTTATCAAAATCCACTATAGGAGCTGCCATCATACGCTAAATCTAGACAAAAGAGGAAAGTATATTACATAACATCATCATTTAAATTAGTTGTCCTGCCTCTCCTGTGAAAATTGGTAGCAATGTCAGTTCGTATAGAATAGGCATGTTGAAGTGGTGACAAGCATTACTTTATGTTGCCTCATCCGTTCAAACCGCTCGGTTTCGGTTCATTCCGGGATCGTTTCACCAGTAGTATTTAAGTTTCCGTCATATATATA
>NC_068981.1:14976697-14978871 GCF_001194135.2 Octopus bimaculoides
ATATGTATACATATCAGAAGAATATTAATAAATAGAGCAAGAGTCATCTAATCAATAAGTTCCTTTAATTCCTACATATGGTTAAAAATATATGTGCATTCTACTCCAATGAAGTAAGAAGTACTTCACATAAATTCATAAATTCATGTATATACATATGCATATGGATGTATATATGCATACACTCTCATTACTCTTTTACTTGTTTCAGTCATTTGACTGCGGCCATGCTGGATCACCACCTTTAGTCGAGCAAATCGACCCCAGGATTTATTCTTTGTAAACCTACTACTTATTCTATCGGTCCCTTTTTGCCGAACCGCTATTTTACGGAGACGTAAACACACCAGCAGCGGTTGTCAATCGTTGGTGGTAGGACAAACACAGACACACAAACACACATACATATATATATATATACATATATATATATATATATATACATATATACCACGGGCTTCTTTCAATTTCCGTCTACCAAATATCCACTTACAAGGCTTTGGTCGCCCCTAAGCCATGGTAGAATACCTACCACAAGTCCAATCCTGCGCCTATATGTATATATATATTATTTATATTATTATTATATGATCGAACGCCACGCATCTATTTCCAAGTAAGTTATATATATACATATGTGTGTGTGTGTTTGTGTGTGTGTGTGAATGTATTATGTATGTATGTATGCATACATACGTGCATGTAAATAGAAAGAGAGAGAAAGGGAGAGAGGGGCTGAGGAAGACAGAGGTATCCTGACTCGTCCAGATTCCTCATAGCATTCACATAACATTACAAATGGAGGACAATATCAACCAATGTTACTTCAACTGAGGTGTGAAAGCGAGTATGCGTCAGAAAGCTTGCAGTTAAGATTCTATGTCACAATGTTTAAATAGTTCACGTTACTGTGTGGCTGCAGTTGACCATGCTTAATGTTATATTTGTGGTAACGTTTATTTAGGTGCTTATGCAATTATATAACATTTACAAATGTACAGATATTATCTTTGTATGAGAATATGTCTGAAAGTGTGAATATGCATATGAGATTACATAATTTTTGTTTAAACTAAACATGTATATTTTTCAAATATTCATAAATAGATACATCGATTTCTAAGTACTGCATTACTGCTCCATGCTTATATAACTCAACATTATATAGTGTGAAATATTTTCCATCATTTAATGTTTATTTATGTATGAAACATTCTTCGTAATTGGACAAAGCTTTAAAGAATATTTTGTATAACGCATTAGTACAACCAGCTTTCTCGACATGGCCAGCAAATGACGAAACGTGTTTTAGATGTTTATTCTATGCGAGACTGTTTTAAGCTAGATACATTTATATCTGCGTCAAAAAAAATATTGATTAATTTTATTCAACTACACTCGCAGACCAATAACTTCAAAGATGTATTCTATTCCTGGTTCCATTGTTTTTACGATATTATAGAGTCTAGACAATTATTGGTTTTGTTTCCTTGTTGTCATCCTTAGGGACGGAGATGAAAAAAATGAGTTGTCCTAAATCACTACGAAATTTTATTACGCTTTGCAAAATATATCTGATTCATGTTACACATACTGATCGCTAATTTTCAAATTATTAAATTTCTCATATATGAGTGACAAATATGAAAATTAACAAATTTCACTGATTAAA
Source organism: Octopus bimaculoides (assembly GCF_001194135.2). Lineage (NCBI taxonomy): Eukaryota > Metazoa > Mollusca > Cephalopoda > Octopoda > Octopodidae > Octopus > Octopus bimaculoides. The sequence goes on from NC_068981.1 coordinate 14,978,370, forward strand.
TTTAAACATTTTGTTGTTGTTTTGATCGAAAAATTCAGCCGTGATCGAGATGTATAACCAAAGACCTTCCCGCCGTGACCATATCACTTTTGTATATTTTTATTGTACTGGCCAGAATTTTCTTTCCAATGTAGAAGCAACAGGCTATCATTTAAAAGATTGTTGCTGGTTGTTCGCTTACATTTTAGTGTATATCATGTACAGGTATTTGCATCACATTATATGTATATTTCAATATCATTTAGATTCCTTCATATTTTCATGAGATAACGTTCCCATGTTTATTTTATTACTGATCATTTTAATGAAATAGACAATGAATTATTCATATATTTAAAATGGGTATTTGAAGGCAAACGTGAATATTTTATGCCACAACCAGAACAAGGCTTGTAATATAATTTGAATTTTTATCAATAGTTTATACACGTACATAGACATACACATACATACATACATATATATATATATATATATATATATATATATATATATATATATA
>NC_068981.1:14978950-14980092 GCF_001194135.2 Octopus bimaculoides
GTGTGTGTGTGTGTGTGTGTGTGTGTGTGTGTGTGTGTGTGTGTGTGTGTGTGTGCGTGTGTGTGTGTGTATAGATATGCATTACAAACATATATGTATATAGATATAGATAGATAGATAGATATATAGATAGACAGACATGCATTATATACCTATATAGATGGGTATACACACACGCGCGCGCGCGCGCAATAGTAATTTTACGCTAAATATGTCGGTGACAAATGTCAAAAGACAGGTTTTAAATATTTTCAAATTCTGTGAGAAAGTTGCTCTTAACTCCTGTGTCATTTTGAATTCACAATATTTGACATTGCCATTATGAACTTTTGACATACTAGAATTATATTGGTAAATAAATTAGCAATTCATGAACAAATTTACTGCGATTATTAAAATGTTATGAAATTTATGAATATAATTAGATGATTACACGGTGAAATGCAACACAAAATTTAGTAAGCTGTAGAAAGGAGATAATATTTGCTTCAATCAGCAATTGTAATTATATTCTAAAATTTTCACAGATAGAAAATTCATATTGAAACTGTATGTTCCCATTTAATTTCCCATACTAGACAACACAAAGAATAATATTATCGGCAGATGCGTAGGTATATAAAATGATATTATTTTACTGTATTACTTGGATAAATGTCCTAGGACCATGACATTCAGTGAATCTCCAACACCGGTTAATGTGATTTACTTCATGTTACTGTTCCGAAGATGAAAATCGATTGCCTCAGGAATGGATGAACAGGAACATAATTCCATATAGCTGAGGTGATTAGATCGGGGCCAGAGTTTGACCCAAAAAGTGTGATGACATTTCAAGAGACTGGTGAGAGTTAAGTATCTGAATGAGATCAACTTATTGCAAAGAGCAAACACTAATGAATTAAGGGCAGAAACATAGGATGATTCATACGGAAGTGGGAAGTAAAATTTTATCGGTAAGCAATTGATGATCTGCTTGTAGCTGCGTGATGATTGCGGTATGATACTCTTTGGTGCCAAGCAAGAAATACAATTCCTTACTAGACTTATATGTATACACAAAAGAAATCACACTGCTACATATTCATATGTGTGCGCGCACACACACACACATACACATATATACATACACAAACAAATAT
>NC_068981.1:14985376-14986425 GCF_001194135.2 Octopus bimaculoides
ATATATATATATATATATATATATATATATATATATATACATATATATATATATATATACATATATATATATGGGTGTGTGTGTGTGTGTGCGTGTGTGTGTGCGTGTGTGTGTGTGTGTGTGTGTGTATGTCTCTCCATGTATGTGTTTATGTATGGGTATATGTTTGTGTGTGAGTTTGTGTTAGTATTAGTGTTCGTATATGAGTTTATTTGTAATTTATCACACCCTCTTGTAACATTATATAAAAAAAATGACTCTGAACTATCACTTTGAAAACGTCTTGTAAACTTATAAACATATAATTATTGAAATGGCGGAATTACGGGAAAAGTTATTCCTATTAATATTGTTGTATTGTGGGATGGGCATTTTTTCTTTGCCAAGTAAACACCCGCACTATATATTCGTTCACCACTCGCTTATTACTGTTCTTATAATATCTCTTCTCCATTATGTGGAAATATTTCGTCACCAGGAGCACAAACGAGGACGGAGTGTATCGCTGATGATGTTACAGATATGTAACGAAAGATTTCTGGACAATGGACATGAGTTAAAATAAGAAAAGTAATAAATGACGGAAGTACCAAATATAGTGTGTTTGATTATGTGGCGGCTGTGTGGTAAGTAGCTTGCTTAACAACCACATGGCTCCGCGTTCAGTCCCATTGCGTGGCACATTGGACAAGTGTCTACTACTATAGCCTCGGGCCGACCAAAGCCTTGTGAGCGGATTTGGTACAGAGAAACTTAATAAGCCCGTAGTACATGTATATATATATATATATATATATATATATAATCATAAATATACAGGGATTAGCACTGAGTTGCTTCTCCAACATACTGAAAATTTAGAAATAGCAGTCAAAGAACTACTGATTCTAAACTACAGATTTTCCTCCAAATGGATGGCGATATTTATGGCACACATAGAACAAAAAACCGGAGGGGAAAGCATAAACAAAACAAGTCTTTAGTTAATCGGATACGATCGTTTCATGGTTAAGAGAATGAAAAATCCCTATTCCATTCCTCAGTCCGAT
>NC_068981.1:14988591-14990012 GCF_001194135.2 Octopus bimaculoides
GTGTGTGTGTGTGTGTGTGTGTGTGTGTGTGTGCGTGTGTACATGTTTGTATCATTGTTTGTCTCCCAACATCGCTTGACAACCGATGGTGGTGTGCTTACGTCCCCGTAACCTAGCGGTTCGGCATAAATGACTGATAGAATAAGTACTAATCTTACAAAGATTAAGTCCTGGGGTCGATTTGCTCGACTAAAGGCGATGCTCCAGCATTTGAAGTAAATGATGAACACTTGTCCCCTACAGATAGCTGTAGTTCGCTCCAGCTCGAAACATAGAGAGAAATAAGTGACAATCAATCACTGATATTTCAAGAAGCTAATGTTGTATCGCTCACGACGGCGCTGGAGAGAATAGAGATTCAATGCTTTAAGGCGGTCCCAATAATCGAGTTCAGTCATGCTCTTAATTATTTTAGTGAATGTCCTCTGGGTTGATTCAATTTTCGAAATGTCTTGCTATAAAATATATAGCATAGAAAATGTTTGTTTGGGGGAATTTATTTTGTGTTTCAGGACCTCCAGCAATAATAAAATATAAATGTGTTGAAATAGGAAGAAGCTTCTTCTATGTGCAACTGAATAGTGTTTTTGAAACTGAATTTATTTGTGGATACAACAATTGATATGGCTTCAATCTTACCGTTTATTCGATTGACGTTCCTTGCTATATTTCTCTCCACAGTAAGATAATATTAATGTCATAATATCAAACGTAAGGAGACTGGAAGTATAATTCTATATATCATGCGAGAAAACGATGCAGAGATCTAACGTATGGCGAGTTAATCATTAAGATCAAGGTAGGTAGCTAGGACATTCATTGAATTGATTTCAGTATTGCTTCTGAATCACGTTTATAAAAGCATAAATCGTCGCAATGGTCAAATATGAAAAGAAACGTAATATATGAGTCTTGTGTTTCGCTTATAATGGAACGGAAGTACCTTACTTATTGGAACTAGAAAGAATCTGTCAAGGTACAGAATGTGTTAAGTGAACCTTTATATGTTTGTACAAGGAACAGAACAAATAGAAAGCAACCTGACTACAAAGCATGGTTTATGATATACGTACTGAAAATAAACTGAATAGATTTTGAGAGGAATGCTGCACCTTATTACAAAATCTGCTTTGAACTAGAGCCCACAATAGAACCAAAAGGGTAAATATTATAGAATGCAACAGCTAAAGGATAATCGATAGAAGGGTCATAGAACTATGATATACGGAAACATTAGTCATTGAGGTGATACAATTCCATAAGGTGTTGTTGACGAAGGTTCACAACTGTATTTCTTCTTTGCATTCTTTTTCCGTCTTTTACACAAAATCGTACACACGCACAAACAGGCGTAAGTACACGCGTGAACACACACATGTATATACATTCCTATATATATATATATATATATATATATATAT
>NC_068981.1:14990202-14990973 GCF_001194135.2 Octopus bimaculoides
TATATATATATATATATATATATATATGTATGTGTGTATGTATGTATGTATGTATGTATGCATATATAAACAAGCATACGTATGTATATATGTTTATGTATACGTGTATGTGTGTGGGTGAGAGTGAGTTTGTGTGTGCGCACTTGTGTGCGTACGCGTGCGTTTTTACGAGCACAAATGCGTGTGTATATTATGTACACTGGCATGTTTGTTTGAGATTTTCCGAGATCTCTTTTGAACATATCAACAAACGCAGAGTTATTTATGACAACACTGACTGGGGACACTATATTTTATCTATGACACGATACGGAAATGCCCTTCAAGATTAAGTTTCATGCAGGGTGATATGGAAAATCTCTGTTAGATTAAATAAACTGCTGGCATCCAATCATATATCACTCTTTAACGGTGTGACCGAATGTAAGCACAAATATACGCACATGCACAAACAAAAACACAAATAAACACACATACACACATGTATGTAACCCGAGTACATACAATTTGTCACACACACACATACGCTATATCTGTGTGTATGTGTGTGTATATCAATAGATAGATATATAGATAGATAGATAGATAGATAGATAGATAGATAGATAGATAGATTGATATACACCACCTAAATAAATACAAATGCATATATGTATACATGTATGTATGTGTGTATTTACGTAAGTATGCATGTAAGTATGAACACACACACACACACACACACACACACACACATATATATGTATATGTATATATATATATATATATATA
>NC_068981.1:14991733-14995598 GCF_001194135.2 Octopus bimaculoides
ATATTTATATAAAGGGCATTATTATAGTAAAATAATAACGCCATACAGTGGACTTCTCAAAATAACCACATTTAGTACGTATGCGAGGAAAAAACAACCAACAGATGACCAACTTTCTTTTAAAATAGACTTAATTGCGTATCGACCGATTTTGCGATTACTAGAATGAATCTAGATTTCGTTAATCAGCACAATATTGTCCCAAAAATATATAAATAAACAGAATTCTCACCTCACCAAAACCGAACAACTACGTATCGGACAGATTACAGGGAATGAAGTTTATCCGTATATATCTTCATCAAAGAAGCGGGAAATACTTCCGGGTTGTTTTTTGGGGTACCCATGTGGAGACAGGGATAAAAAATTCAACATTGAATGTATTCCGTGTATATATTTGCTAAATAAATTCAAAAAAGGATAAAACTCTTTTACAAGAATTTTATCAAGAACCCAGTGTGTAAAAAAATTCATTAGGGAAATTTCTATTCCCAAGAATATAATTACCCCAAAAAACAACCCGGAAGTATTTCCCGCTTTTTTGATGAAGATATATACAGATAAACTTCATTCCCTTCACTCTGTCGGATACGTAGGGTGTTCGGTTTTGGTGAGGTGAGAATTCTGATTACTTATATATTTTTTTGGGACAATATTGTGCTGATGAACGAAGTCTAGATTCATTCTAGTAATCGCGAAATCGGTCCATACGCAAGTAGGTCTATTTTAAAAGAAAATTGGTCATCTTCTGTTGGTTGTTTTTTCCTCGCATAGGTACTAAATGTGGTTATTTTTAGAAGTCTGCTGTGTGGCGTTATTATTTTTCTATAATAATGCCCTTTATATAAATATAAACGAATAATTATGTTCTTGGGAATAGAAATTTCCTTAATGAATTTTTTTACACACTGGATTCTTGATAAAATTCTTGTAAAAGAGTTTTATCCTTTTTTGAATTTAAATATATATATATATATATATATATATATTGTAAAATGACATTTTGTCATTTCAAGGTTTTATACATTGCACAAATTTGTTGAGAATAAGTCGTTACCAGGCTTCTCGAGACCCATGATGTTAAAGATTGCTCTTTCTCGAAAAGAACAAAAGATCATTGAAAAGATGCATGGAAAATGATCGATCAATATTAAAGATGGAAGAGAAAATAACGAAAAATCACGTGAATGCCTGGAAGGGTGAAAATAAGGATCTTGAATAAGCGAGTGTTCGAAATGGGGGACGGAATGGCTATCGTGATGTCTAAGGAGGAGTGGACATACAAAATACGCTTGATATCAGAATAGATAACTGATTTGGAACTGCCTGAAGGCTTTATAACTTGTGTACAATTAATGGTTTCTCACCAAGTTCACTTGTGCATTAATGTTTTATTGAAAAGCCTTACAGCGAGAACTACTTCTAAATATATTAGATTCATTATATTTTTCTCCTACAAAAGGCATATAATAACAAATGCATTGTATGTTCACATCGTATGAATATTCTGTCACCCTGTGCAAAATTTCTAAAGGTTCTGCAACAGATTTATTGCCAAGGCAGCTTAAATTATTCAAATGAATATATACTAAATGAAATAACAACAAAATTACAAATAGCATGTATTTGACCGTCGTAATATCTTTTACTGTTTAAGTCTAAATGTCTTAGATAATGAGCCAGAAACAATATGTACACAACTCTCCTCTTATCTCCAGAAAGCAAGCCTGCCCTTTTCCTTATTTGCATGACAGCCTTGGAGAGTCTTGAATCTCGAAATTAATTCCAGTTCTCAAGTGGAACTGGTCTTAATTGCTATTTGGTAATCATGATACACTTATTATTAGCGTCGGAGGTAATTCTAAGCTGAAGGAGATAAGGAAAGGCTACACGAAGGTGTGCAACAAACGGACAAAAAGCAAAATTATCTTTATAGTAAGGTTAAATTTTAGAATTACTTTTACTTAAAAGTTTAGAAGATATAATGACTCTCGCATATAAAAATTTACAATCTGATTATCGAAATGTCATATTTATTGTCAAACGACTTTGTAAATGGAAAAAAAAAATCGGTGTGCTTCTTTCATCTAAAGCTAGTCGTATCATTTTACTTTGTGCTGTCTTGAACATTATCATTACCTTCCTCATCTGAAGGATGAAGAAAAGTAAGGAAGGAAGCAACTTTTTCATCGCTGAATCTTCCATTTGCGACTTGATTTCTTCCATAAACAACGGCCGCATATGCTTTGGGGTATTTGACGAAATAAACGCTTGGGCATCACTTATGGCTGTATCCATGTAAAAATTTGAACATCGATTGTTGAAGCCCACTGATCTCTAATAAGACATCAATTGATAATGCCCGCCATTTAAAAGTAAATGAATAAATAATTTAAGTTGTATGGTATTTGATATACCGGTTTTTGTCTCCTTGGCATGTATAAAATCTTGACTCAATGAGAACGCATTAAACATTATCTAGGTGCAACTGCCTCACGCCAGGAAGAAATAGAGATGCTGCTCTTCTTGGTATTCTTTTAATATTATTAATAAAGAATTAGACTTTAGGTTCTCACACTGAAATTTCTTGGAAACAATTCAAATATTAGAAGTTTTGCTCTTTTAGAATCTGTTTTTACGTTAGTATTGTTTTACTCTGAAAGCAGTTGGATTATTCTACCAAAGGCATATTTTAATATCATTTTTATTTTTCGGAAAGTAAGCTCGAAACGCAAAATACTTTTCGATTTTAATGCTATTTTTTGCACGTTATACTACGGTCTAGTGTTCTTCCACATAAATCAGTCTAAGAATATGTGTGTTCTTGAGAGCTAAAATAATATACAACACTAAAGGCATATTTCAATAGGTAATCATTAATCAATCCTATACATTTGGATTAGAACAAAGCAAAGAAGATATATCTTCTTGTCGGAGAACATTGAAGGAACCTGGAAAAGTTGACAGAGCAGTGATGGATATGACTATCGAAAAAGAAACAAATGACAAATATAAACTCAAATATTCTCTATTTTAGAATGATTGATGCATTCTCCAATACCTTCCTTATGCATTAATATATCCGATGTTATGGATTAACATAGTACTTGTTGTCAGATATGTAGGAATATATCTTTATAACATACGTGGTTATTACAAACAAGTATTAGATATATATTTTCTTCTTATATGTTTAATACTATTTTATAGACGATTCAGTTGCAACAGTTCAAAGCTACACAGGATTCACACATGCAGAGTATGAACCATGTGTTATTGTTTTATATTGATATTATTTTATATCCTATTTCTGAACAATAGATACTTTCTATCAGCTTTCAAGTGATCCATCACTGTTTCAAAGAAGTTCTATTTTTCAAAGGATAAACGTCATGGAATGAATTCTCTGTGACATTCAGACCAATAACTCTTGCGTCTCTATGCTCGACTTTGCACGTTATCCTAAAATCAGCTAAATATATACAAGTAATACGTGGGGTTACAAGTTTAATTTGCATTAACGATGTCCTGGATTAGATCCTACGCACCCAGCTTCAGAAGGCGTATTCTCTCATAGGCTCGGATCTATCAGAGTACATAAAATATCCCTAATTGCATTTTCAAAAACCTGCCTTCTAATAGAATGAAAGGCATTGACGTCTCGGTGAGTGATTCTAATGGTATGCATGTCTTTGAAATAGTGAACGAGGGGCATTTAATAATAATAGAATGAGTAATAGATTCTCTTAGTCAAACAAATAGATAGCTCTTCCGTCAATTCTAAAGTGAAATCAATTCACTACTGTTACCTGGTGCAACTAGCTAACCATACACGCATGCATACATATATATATATATATATATA
>NC_068981.1:14996407-14997672 GCF_001194135.2 Octopus bimaculoides
CGTACAGTTCTTCACAATTAGGGCATTTGATGCAGTAGATTAGATTTCTACTTTTGCAGTTCATATTCGCATTGGTGAATATTTTCCTTGTTTTTGTGTTCATATATGGGCCAGTATGAATTGATCGGCATGTACCGCATCGGCTATCATTGCATTTGGATACAGAGAATGTTTGATTTCTTTTTGCTGAGGTCAAAACTTGCCTTTGTTAATAGCTTTTTCAAGTTTTTAGGTTGTCTCTTACTGAGAGTTATATTTTGATCTGTAATGATATTTCTCAATTCCTTACTTTGTGCAAGGATCGGTAAATTCGCTTTGGCGATATTAAAGATGTTCTGGTGGCATGGATTTTGTGTCACTATAAATGGAATGATCTTTTCCTGTTTGTCTCTTCTTTGCGGTGTCCTCAGTTGTTGTATGGGTATTTTCGAAACCCGCTGAATACCATTTTCTATGAGTCGTGACGGGTACTTTTGCTTTAGCAGAAATTCTTTCAGTTCCATCAGGCGCTGATTTCTGGTCACTATATCCTCTACAATAGTACATATTCTCCTGGCTAGGCAATATGGGATGTTGCGTTTTGTATGGGGTGGATGGCACGATTTAAGTTCAAGTATTGGTGTGTGTCTGTGTGTTTGTAATATATATCTGTGGTAATGGCGGTGTTCTTTTTAACTACCATATATCTAGAAATGGTAATTTTCTACTGCTCATCTCCTTTGTAAATTGGATGGATGGGTGTAGGTTGTTCAGGAGGGTGTTGAATTCTTCCACAGTGCTTTGAAGTTTGGTCCAGATTATAAAGCAATCGTCCAGGTATCCCTTCCATGCTTTTTCTATAAACTTCCTAAATTCGGTGTTGTATCTCTCTTCTATTTCCTGGTAGAATTTTTGTTCCAAGTAACCCATCACCGAATTCGCATAAATGGGAGCAAACCTCGTTCCCATAGCCGTGCCTTTAATTTGGATATAGTTATTTCCATTGAAGAAGAAAGTATTATTTTCCAGGATAAGTCTCACTGATTCTAGTATAAATGTCACCGTGAATCTGTTGGGAATTGCTCCCCTGTCTTTGTCTACCCAGTATTCCACCGCCTTTATTCCTAAATCATGTGGGATATTTGTGTATAGGCTTACTACATCAAAGCTCAGTAGGATTGAATTTGTTTCAGTGGTTTTGGGAAGATGGGATAAAAAGTCTGTCATACCGGCCATGATGAAATACCACAAGGTATAGAAAATATATATTCGCCTTTATATATTTA
>NC_068981.1:14998100-15003030 GCF_001194135.2 Octopus bimaculoides
ATATATATATATATAATATTGTTATATACATATATGCCTGCGTGTATATGTACGTGTGTATATATGTATACACGTTTATGTATCTATAGACACATGCACAAATATATGTATATGCGTATATACCAGCGTCTCTCATTCACATCTCTAACTAATTGTGAAACATTGCTGTGTATTGTATAAGAAACTCTACGTACGTGAGTAGTATTTACTAACGGAAGTTTACTCTTTGTGTTCAAATGTGTCTGGGTTTAACTCTGTTTTGTTTCCTCGTGGAGTGATAAATTTAAAACCAGAGAAAAGTAGTCATCAATAGAATTGAATTGTTTACGTATATTCATATAAGAAGTCCATAGTAATTATCGGAATGCAAAATCGTGGTTAAACGTGTAGATATGCATTGCCTTTCTGTTTAAAATGTATTCTATGTTGAGTTCCACTCTTGCCAAGGTTAATTTTGTGTTTCCCGGTTATGTGTTAATGTGCCTTTAGCATCCATATTCTAGATTATAATAAATTTCTGTGTGCATTACTCACAAATTTATATTATTCTATAAGATAATCTTTATATACTTTTCGCTAATTTTGCAGTTATAGAATAATATCTGCTACTGTACAATGGGCTTTATTGCGTATTTATTTAGTTATGTTTTCGCTACAGCTTCCTAAACCCTTTAAATATGTACGATAGTTTTTCTGCAATAAATTATATTCTGATGTTTATTGCTTTCTTCACGACAAGGATTAAATGCAAATTGTTACGGGAGGCCCTGGCATATAGACCATGCATTTCATAAGGACATAACTTTATTGATTGCAATATGTGTTCTACTTACATTTGAAATGAAAGCCAGTATTCGCTTGCAAAACGTAATATACGTTTTTGAATATGGCACTTTCGGGAAAATGATTCGTCAGAATTTTTTGATGCACTAATCAAAATGCTTCGTGCCCATTATATAATATTGTTCTGAAATTTCATTCTTTGCACTTCGAATACACTTGTTAATAATGTGGGATTAATGGCTAATATTAATTAAATTAATATTTTAACCGGAATCAATTTTCAAGGAAAATGTACTTCCATAAATGGTGTACCATAGAGATCTTTTTAAGATTTTAAATTCGACTTGATATGTCCTTATACTAGATTGCCATAAGATCATACTCCGCCTAGTTCGAGAATAATTTACTCAAATAGTGTCATTCTAGGTACATTAAACACTTTAAGTTTCCTATAAATTGAGTATACATCTATTTTAACCAAAAATCAATAAGCCTTTAATCGTGTTCGATATTTCATCGTACAACTAGTGCCCCAACTTTACAGAAATGATTTGTTTGATATATTGTAATACTAAGCTCAAATTCTACAATGGTCTATATTATCTCTAACATATTTTCCTTTATAAAATAATCACTAGTAACGTAAAGTTATCGATTGCATTGACTGTTATGGTACTTCGATTTGGCACAGTGCCTAGACAGAAGTCAGCTTTAGTCCTTAAGATGATATGTTCCAAATAGGCTTTAGAGAAATTGTACATTCATGTCTAAATAATATTTATAAAAAGCAAAGCAATAGATTTCACAGTTGCACTCATTATATATATATATATATATATATATATATATATATATGAACCATTCAATGATAAATAATTGCATTTAAATACAAAGAAATATCCAAATCATTTGAAAAAATTACAATATAAATCATTAATTAACAATCGCTTTTTTTATATCTCACTGCAGTATTGATTAGAGAGCAAGTAATGGCAAAATAAATAGAACTACACCAATCTTCTGACATTTATACGTCAATGAAATGACCAATAAATTTCAGACTAGAATAAAATTACAAGAAGTAAAACATTATGCAAGACAAAATTGCTTTAATCGTAACAAAGCAGGAAATAACTCACATCAATATAAAGAAGGAAAACGTATACAAAAAAATAGATAAGCAAATGGTCGACTTATACATAGAATACATACAGCATCACACGTATCTATCCGCAAATATTTATTAGTGTTTAATTCATTCTATTACAATAATTAACGCCATTAAATTGTTTTAAATCAAATTAAATTGAAAGTGCTATGTAATTACTTTAGATTAACTTGCCATTTTAGTTTTATTGACAACATAACAATAACTATGGGTAACATTATCATGTAACTATGTCCTACACATTTGTGATGAAGCTTTTCAATTTGTCGCCTTCCTTACTCTATTATCACAGACTAGGACCAAGTTAAATACCAAGGCCACGCTACCTTGGTGAACAAAACAGTAAAGCTAGCACTGCAACATAATTCAAATTTTATCACAGAAGCAGTGTTTATTTATAAATCTGCACCTACTCCTTCACACACGAACACAATCACATAAGTGCAGGAGCGGTCCCAGGAATGTTTCGAAGGGTGGGCACAATGTCAGAAGGGAATACAATTACAGGAGAAAAACTGCATAATAGCATCATTTATAAGGTCCCACTTCTTTTCTCAGCCCCCACCTTTTGGGTCCGCCCTGACGTGCACATATGTATTTCTGACGGTTATACAGTATTCAGAAACGAAGGGGTCTCAGTATTATAGGTGTAAATAAATGAGGCATTCATGTATAGTAATGCCCTTATATAAATAAATATATTTTGAGGAATAAATGATGGGTTATTCCTTTATGAGGTTTTTTTCCACGCTAGCTACTTGATAAATTCTTATAAAAGAATTCATCCTATTATTGAATGAATATATATATATTAAAGTAATAAACTCACTGTCTTGTCAGGGAGTGAACATTGGTTTCGCATCCTCGAAGGCTGGTTCTTCGTGTATGGCACATCAAATTCTAATGCGAAGACAAAATTAACCCTTCCCATCAGGGAGATGGAAAGTTGTTAAGGTCTTTGGCCAAATGTTCATCAGAGAATATAAAGTCCAGTTAGTGAGAACGGATTATCTCCCGTAGTTCAGGTATTAAGAGAGGGGAATGGATTGTAAGGACTCGCCTGATAATGGATTGTAAGGACTCTTCTGAGCTTAGTCAGCGAACGGGGAATCCCGTGTTTGCAGCATGTAGTGTTTGAAATTGATGCACGATGTAAAGATTTCTTGAGGAGTATTCAGAAATCAAGGTCTTAAGGATTATTTAAGTATCCTTACTCGATCAGCTATGCAAAAGTTGCAGCGTCCACTCCGGTTAGGGGCCAGGCCGTTCTAAGACCTTCTACTTGATAGGGGGTACCTTCATTGTTGAGGCGCCACACATGGCTGGCATGCGATGTGACAAATCCTGATTCTGGTACCCTGATGGAGGACCTATGATTGTACAATCGTTGCTTGAATGCCTTACCGGCTGATCCCATGTATTTCCAGGCCAGCACACAGCTAGGTTTAACAATAGAATAGTAAATTGTATGTAGTCTAGTAATATAATGCAAATATTAACGATGTAAAAAATAATAATAATCCGCTGTAATATTATGATCAGGATAACAAACATTTTATTACACTGGTGAAAAACACCCTGAACCTTCCTGGTCGTGTAAATGAACTCTGCAATTGTAGACATATATCTCTCTCTTCACTTTATAAATATTGCTTTAACGTGATTATATATAAATGCTCTGGACGTTGCACTTGGAAATCTCTATGTATATTTCGGGGTTGTGCAGCTGTAAGGATAAGGGCAAGAAAAATGTTACATCTTTAGCCAGTCGTTTATGGAAGCTTTCTGACTGAGTATCACCTTGCTTAAATTACTTCATGCAAAACGCAACTTTATAATGTTTGTAATATATGTAATGCGTGTACATCTGAGACTTATGAAATAATTAAGTGTAAATCAGATCTTATTAACCAGAGACATGACTTAATTATACGATAGCAACACATATATCCTATGTCCTTCCAAAAAATATTAAAATTAACGTACGACACTAACCTATACGCACTATTAATACTACAATTGTTGTGAACCACAGTAGGCCTCCCTCTTCTAATTTGTTTAACACCTACTTTTCTGTTTTTCTCTATATTTACCTTGCTTTGTTCATCCAATCCCGGTGCGGATTGGGAGTGCTTTGATGTGCAATTCGTCATTACTACAAAGAGAAATTAATGGTAAATATAATTAGTTTATATCGTCAATAATGATATTGATAGGTTTGGTCACATAAAGAATGTGATGAACGTCAACTGTTTATGAAATTATTATTTTCATATCAAATAGTTGGTGTAAAAAACAGTGCATTTTTGACAGTTGGTATCTGAAGTTATACGTATAAATGTGTCTGAGAATAATCATATGAGGTGTATGTGTGTGGAGCAGGTATCATTGGTCTTCAACGACATTTCTGTTCTTCTGCATCACCTGTTTCTAAACTTCAAAATGTTTAGAACGCTTTACTATATACAAAAGTGCCTCTACTAAACCAGATACGTTGTCTTTAACAAACAAGCCTCCAATCTCCATATCTAAACCCCGATTTATTTTTCTTCGTTTTCTCCATAATTTTCATTCCCTTTATTCCTTTTATCCGATTCTCTGTATATTTAAACACTACTGTACGGTTAACTGAATCTTCAGAATGCAAATCGTTAGAGTAAGCGTGTTTCGTATTTTATCTATTTTGCGATATTATTGTACTTACTTTAATTTATTGCGTTCTTTTTCTCAATTCCTACTTATCTACTGTCACCACTTCATTAATGCAATCCATAAATGGTAATTCTAGTATTTGTAAACAGTGAATTCTGCTGAAAACATTTCTTCTCTGTGGCAATATAAGGAAAGTTTTTGCTACTTGCAGCAGTGTCTGCTATTTTAAACTGCCGTGTATTTCTCCTAGGTTTCGTTTTTCTGTAACATTATGGTCTAACCGTGTTTTAGGGTGAATATTTTATATATATATATATATATATATAT
>NC_068981.1:15003941-15004803 GCF_001194135.2 Octopus bimaculoides
CTCTCTCTCTGTATATATATATATATATTTATATATATATATATATTTATATATATATATATATATATATATAATATACAGATATATAGGGCAGGGAATCGTCAATTAGTAATAACATTAATAATTAACAATTTTGCCGAGTAGCTCAGTATGAAAAAACCTTTATCGGTAAAACCATTTAATCTTCTCTTCTGTTTGTGTTCTGTGTGTGCCATAAATATCGCCATCCGTTAGAGAAAAAATTTGTAGTTTGGAATCAGTAGTTCTTTGACTGCTATTTCTGAATTCTCAGTATGTTGGAGAAGCAGCTCCTGCTAATCCCTGTATATTTATGATTATAAATGGTTTTACCGATAAATGTTTTTTCATACTGAGCTACTCGGCAAAATTGTTAATTATTAATGTTATTACTAATTGACGATTCCCTGCTCTATATATCTGTATATTTTATTGTTGCCTCTAAGTTGGATGGTTAAATCGAAACCCTTCATAAGGGACTTTTTTCTATACGGGACTATTTGTGACACACATAGAATAGATTATTTGAGGTGAGGTGTTTTGAACTCACTAGCCGATAAATTTCTTAGTGTCTGCCTCACGTGGTCTTGATGTCGCATGGTCAAAATTCACGTGAGTTATTAGACATTTTCAAATTTATTCGAATATCGAGGCTGAAGATCGGAATAGGGTAACTTCATACCCTTAACCATGAAACGTCGTACCCAATTAACTAAAGGCAGGTTTGTTTTTACGCTTCTCTTCTGTTTTTTGTTCTGTGTGTGCCATAAATATCGCCATCCGTTAGAGAAAAAATTTGTAGTTTGGAATCAGTAGTTGTTTGACTGCTATTTCTGAATTCTCA
>NC_068981.1:15004985-15014929 GCF_001194135.2 Octopus bimaculoides
TATACTGGAAAAGATAAGGACAAATTATTACATCTCGTAAAGTATAGAACAAGAAGACTTTTACTTAAAATATTGCAGCTAAGGATAACATTTCAAATAAAATATTTAGATTTAGAAAATATCAGATTTTATTCAAACTTAAATTTTATTTCAGGGCATTACTGTTATTTCATATTACTTCATACTTCTATTAAACATTTTGAAATAACTCAAAATATTTTTCGCACTTCAATAACGATTCATTTTTTTAATTATTAATTAATAATTAGAAATTTGCAAATAGGTAATAAAAAATAATAGTACATAATTAGCTATATATTACCATAATCTCCCCATAACAAATTCATAATTAAATTTGTTTCAGTTATTGCCTAAGTTATTGCCAAGACTTCACAATTTTAGTCTTGACTCCACGCCTATTTTTTACATAATGAATTTACCTATCATGCATACTATTCTACTTCGTATAAAACATTAGCTATTTTAATACCTCTGGCTCTCGTTTTTTAAGTATTCTAGTGTGTCAATATTTTAACAAAAGGATGGTACCTTTTTTAATTATAATGTTACTTTGTAAATTAAAATCAAACAATTTAGAAAATCCAAATTTTATCCTTAGCTGCAAAATTTTCAGTAAGATTTTCTTGTTCTGTACTTTACCAGATATAATAAGTTGTTCTGAACTTTTCAAGTTTAATGACTTGTCCTGTACTTTTCCAGGTTAATAATTTTCAGAATATTATCTCTCTTGCTCGCATTCTTCCATGTAATACATATTTTCCTGGTTACGCTGTTATGCTACTTAATGATATGTCAATTAATAATTTAAGATTTTACCTTATTGAAAATTGAATAACTTTAAGGTGTATACTATGCGTGCATGTGAGAAAGAGAGAAGGGTTTTGTTGTTGTTGTGTGTATGTGTGTCGGCGTGTGTGCGTGTGGGCGTGTGTATGTCGGCGTGTATGTGTGTGTCAGCGTTTGTGTGTTTGTGTGTGTATGAGAGAGTGACAGGGTATTTTTTAAATTTTCCTCGCAACTTTTTTTTGAGTGAGTGTATGAGTGATTGATTGAGAGAGAGAGAATTAGATGTGTGTTGTCAGCGAGTGAAATAGAGAGAGAAAGAGATGTAGCGTAAATTTTATTTATTTACTTGTTCTTGCATCAATTTTTAATGTGTGTTTGACTGAGAGAGGGGGAGAGGTCTTTTGTCAGAGAGAGAGAGAGAGAGAGAGAGAGAGAGAAAGACAGAAGGTGTGCCTTGCTCTGAGTTTATGTGAGAGAGAGAAACGGAGAGAGTCATAGCATAATTCTTTTTATGTATCTAGTTTTTCTCACATCTTTTGTTAGTGTGTGAGTGTGTGAATGATGGACAGAGAGAGAGAGAGAGGTGTTGGCATTGTGTAAAATGGCTAGGATCAGTCACACACGCACACACACAAATGTACACCCATTATCTGTCATATACACGTACATGCATACACACATGCATACATGATTTTTATATGTGCGTGTGTGTATATGTACATGTATGTATAAGCAGCTCAGTAAAATTTACGCCATCACTCTCAGTCTCAATCTTTCTCTCACTCTCTCTCTCCTCTCTCTCTGTCACACATACCTCTCTCTCTCTCTCTCTCTCTTTCTCTCTGTCAATCACACATTCACTGAAAAAAGATGCGAGAAAAAATAAATAAAATAATTGTACGCTGTCATCCTCTCTTTCTCACTCTCTCACATACACACAACCCACACTTTCTGTCTAGTCCCCCCACCATAAACACATACACACGCCCATGTTCATATCCTATCTCCTCCATTTTATGTTGACTGCAAACAAAATGCATATTTCCACTCACAAAAAGAAATAAATAAAAGTTTTTTTACGGAATTTACCGAACGCCGTAAGGTAACAGCTGAGCTGCGCGCACACTCCTTCGAGTTAAAATGAAAGATTTCCTAAACGGTTCAGCTATTGCCAACCTTTCTAAATTATATATATTTTTTTTCATTTTTATGACATTATTACATGAATTACTACAGGTGACTTAAACTAATTTTTCCCTACCTCAATGATGCCAGTGACGTATATTGAAAGTCCCTTATAGAAATATATTCATAGAATTGTATAGAACTATATTATCAACCTCAAATTGAGAAACACACACTCATTCCTTTTTTGTCTTTTAAAACTTCATTGCATGTGATTGACACCATGAAATTCCTCGAATGGAGCTCTATCATTTAAGCTTAATTGAAATATAGTTTGTTTGTAAAATAATAAAAATGTTATTTATATTTAATTCCAATTTTCTGCCTTACTCATATTTTGTTTCATGATATTTAACCTCACAACTTTTTTCATACATGTTTCTGTTTTATGGGATCAAAACTATGAAATTCTTCATGCCTTCTTCTATCATTGAAGTTAAGATAAATATATTTGGTTTTTGAATAAAAAAAATATATTTAGATCTAAATTTGATTGGAGGCGTTACTCATTCTCCTATAAAGTTGCTAAAAATTTTGATGTACACTTTTTTTCTTCTGGACTTAATCTCAATATTTTTTTATGCCAAAATGTAGCTATAGACCAGTGCTCTTCAACAATGTCTTTAATTTTCTTAAGAACTGAATTAGTCATAATGCTCTGAAGATGCTGCCTGTGGGAAAATTGTGACCTTAAGAATATTATTCAACTACTAACGAATTTGCATGGTATTCAGGTACCAAAAAAACAATACGTGATAATATATGCGTCATTTAGTTTCCATAAAATACATACCAATATCTTTAGGACTGATGTGAAAGATAAAATATATATATATTTGAATTGGAAATAGAAAAAAATTATCTCAAATTCAAATCTGTAGAAATTATGTAACAAACTAAACTTAACCTACAAAAATGTCATTTTATCAATGGAGAAACGAAAGACATTTGAGAGGTCCATTACGAAGCAACTGTCAGTTACGGAGTATTCCGTCTGAATCAGAGAGCGACATGAACAGAGTGTATGAATATTACTGAATCCCTTTTTTTCCTGGCGTAATGTTTGCTTTTCCCCGCCATATCTGTCCTGCGAATCTATATTTTGACAATTTAACAACAAACCGCTTTGAACGTGTATCTGACTCGCAGACAAATCTGAATATGGTTTTCTGTATTCTGAATTATAATTCTTCAGTCACTACATATTTTCTTTATATTCAACATTAGTCACGAAAACCAAAGAGAAGAATGCAGGTTTAGCTTTTCGTGAATATCTCTTTCTTATAAAAATGGTTATGACAGGCATATTATTTCTGCGCATCATGCAAATTTGGCATCCAAATTTGGCATCCAAATTCTGGTTTCTGACGACTTTAATCATGAAAAAGTGCCAAATAAGTGAAATTCCCTTCGTTATTCTCTTTTTGTGGTTACATGCAATACACAGCAGGCAGACTTACTTGAAACGACCAATGTTCTATTCATTCCAACTCTGACCTTTTATTTATCATACACTTTCAGTGCCATTTAGTGCATGAGTGCAAATATCAATACGAAACATGTCAATTCTGATGCCACTCCATCTCGACCTCGCATGTGATTCCAATTAGATACTTTGTGAAATATGCAATTCGGGAAAATCCAATGCTCCTATTGAAAGGCTGTTGTGTAACATCATTTAGCTTATCATAAACATTTAGGGAGTCTAATATGGATTTAAAGCCAACTAAAAGCTGCTCCCTATCGCTTGTGTAGCGAAGTTAATTTTCATTATATACAAAATATGCGTAGGCCACATAAAAATATTAACATGGTTTCTCGCAGTGGTGGAATTGGAAGCGAAATAGCTTTATTACATCTAAAGCTGCACTCTATCCGTGTACACCTAGTTTATCTCATCGTCATTTGAACCCTACTATAGAAATCCAATGCCTCAAAACATATATACACATGACGTCTGCGAGGCACACATTATTTAAAATATAGTTTAAGTATATGCTTACTGCGTCGTTTCAACCTAACATTTTTCGCATTAGAACACTTATATCTGTTTTATTGCGTCGTTTTGTATTTTGAATTCATATCCGGCCATTGTCAAGTTTATTTGATAAATATCTGCAACGACCATAGGAACCGACCTTCCTACTCTTGGCCGTAATCGTCATTGTTGATGAAAATGAAATCATTTTAATGTATAGAAACATCATGAAAGATAGTGATTCAGCTTCAATAGCAAATTTTATGCAATAGAAAATTGACAAATGCATGTGTTCCATCCATTCTCATTTTCCTTCCCAATAAAATACATTCCGTGCAACAAAGTAGAACATTCATAATTAAATTTTAGTCGGTAGTCTGGCCAAATGGATAACAATATTCCGTGTGCAATGGGTCTATATCTATTCACTTTTCTTATTTCCATGCAATAGAGACCTTTAAGTGATCCGTTATTCGATTGATATGTTAAAGATACGTGAATTGGCATTGCTTTGGGAAACTATCATTAATCATCATCGATTTGGTCATCATCATCATCACTCTAACCCTGCTACCGTCGTCTCACTCCTCCTCCTGATCGACATCCCCGTCCTGGTTGACATCTTCCTCTACGTTGTCGTCGCTATCGTCGTTATCCGGAACATAGAAGGGGAAATGTGATCGATAGAATAACGGACGTATCCCCTGTGTACATCTCGGATACATATATAACATCTGAAAAACTAATTTGTCAAATAGAAGCAAAACATAACACCATTGTTTCAGCTAAGAAGATCTTTTTCACACTTTATTATACCTTCTAGCATTAAAGAAATAGCATTATTATATTTAATTGCAAGTCTTCCTAGAGTAAAATCTAATTATTAGCAAGCATTCATATCTTAATGAGTGAAATTGAAACGCTTGTGAATAGCACAGAGAGTATGACTGTTCTCTGTGATGCAGTATTTATATCACTGATTCATGAAACTTTTGTTTCAATGCTTTTCACACTGATTGAATATATTTGATTTATTTTCATTTCTATAATTGTGAAATTGAGAAGGTTTCATTATATTATATTCCATTTAATAGTAGAAGGCTCTGCTTTGTAATTTCCGGCTTTAATTAGTAATTTCATAATTAAACTGTAATAAGCTGGACGTGATTAATCTGATGCGAGGCAGTTTTCGACAACGATCAGATTGTGTTTAAGAACTGTTTCTGGAAAGAGAACTAATAGAGAAACGAGTGTGTATATGACTTTGTTATACTGCTGCTATATTTAAATCGATTCATTAACATGAATGAAAAAGATACCGTCCTGCATCACTGGATATTTAGACTTCCTTGTCTCTGAATCTACAGCCGAAGGTTTTGGCAACCTGTCTGAAGAATATGCACACATTTGAAAGAATCCTTTTACCTCCGCTTTTGGAAAATGATAGTTCCGTGAGCACTAATCCCTTGAACAAAGCCTCCGTCTTTCTTTGTTACTCGTTGTAAAACCACCTCTGTACGTACACACTTCGAAGCTTTTGCTAAGCCTATCTTCTTCCAACCGACAAAGCTCCTTATACTGCATAAAGGGAAAGAAACTGCGTAAACATGCTTGCTTACATCAATCTAATCAGATCGCCTCTTTTCACGGTAAAATTTCCGCTAAGTTCAGACATTTAGCATCTGACCTTCACCGTAATTCTTATCAAGCACTTCAATAGCTCACTGCTGGAATATAGATTCATGTCTGAAATCATACTGCATTGTGTCTCTTTCTTAAGAATGGTCACACATTTCATTCAGCCAACTATTGTTCTATTGCACTGACTTCTTAGATATGAAGGTAAATGCAACGTACTTTAACAATAATATTTTCCACCGACTTTTAATCTCTGTTTTACTCTCTCTCTCTCTCTCTCTCTCTCTCTCTCTCTCTCTCTCCCTCTTTTTTTTTCTCTATACTACGTGGGCTACCAGTACAGCATCTGTAAAGAGAAACTCACTTAAGAACTACTCTCTTATGTTATTATGTTACTCAAGAGGATGATCTAGATTTAGAAAATGTTGGCTAAATTAATCATGTTGCCCTGAATATCTGCAAACCTTCGTACATGACTCGGAAACGAATCTTCTTAAAATTCCTAACTAGAAGTTCCATCTGTCCCCCTCTTCGGTCAGAAGGACCTCTTTCCGCCCCACTATCAATAAATTGTGACGTGTCAAAGACTTTAGTATTGCACACCCTAACACATTCTTTTCCTTCTCTCCGTCAATGATCTATTTGCCATCATCTTCAAAGCTGACGAAATTTCCATAGACGAAAGGACACTTTGTGTTTTTCTAATCTTCCCAAACGCATCCTCAACTGCTTGCAATCTGAACACGACATGTCACACATACTGTGAATGACTGAATGAATGGAGATCTGAGAGTTTCCTCCAATACGTTCATGCCAATCATATATTTTTTCAAAAACCAGAAGGACGAGTACTACTCATGTGAAGTAAAACACGTCGCATTACCTAATCCTGGACAGTAGACAAAATGGTGTTCGTGATCATTCCATTTGTTAAGATATCCTTGTACATAAGCATTTTATTTGGAAAAAAGATATTTACAGTTAATAGTTATCGCCAACCCAACATGGTAGTCCAAAAAATAGGACGAATGCTGCCGTTGATTAGCTCCAAGAAGACATTGCTTCTAGCTAGCTATGTGACACACGATTCTGTGTCCAATATAACATTCGAACAGGGGAGGTCAGCCGCTACTACTTGCTGGTCTGGAATATTCAGACTAGGTAAATAATCCTTCGTACAGACGGTCAGTAGCGACGCCTGCTGGGTTCGGCTGCTCTACATTGATAAGAGGCAATACCTCGAAACTAGTCTGTAGATGGCAGACCAGTAAAGGGAAGCGGCTGACCTCCCTTGTTCGAAGGTTATAATGGATACAGATTCGTGTGTCACATAGCTAGCTGGAGGGGATGGCCACTTGAAGGTAATCAACAGCAGCATTCGTCCTGTTTTTTTCTGGACCGCCATGTTGGCTTGGCGATAACTATCAATATCCAGTACCGCTTCCGTAGTCTCCTTTAGAGAAACTTAGAAATATTAATATTTCTATAAATTATTTACCTTCTATAGGAATGCATTCTTCTTTTTTTTGTTTTTGCAGACCGCTTTATTAGAGCCCTTATATCCACAGTCCAAAATATTTCAGCCGCAAACATTTGATACTTCTTCGGAAAGTATGAGATTCACGGTGTACTCCTGTTTCCATATCTGCTGCTGATAAATATTAGAATTCGAAAATGTTGAATATGTATTACGCCGACTAAATGTCCATATCCTTTTTTGGCTTACAAAGACAAATGGCCACACATTCTGAAGGGTGTTATATTCGACATGACTATAGTTATTGGCATTCTGTTTCCTTGACCCAGAGAAATGTAATGCACGATGACTCTCTTCAGAATGAAGATGCATTGAACTAGATATCCCAATACTAAACTAAATATACTAAGTATTCTAATCCTATTGCATTTCATCGTACTCTCTAGCGATATTGGTAGTTTACCATCATACCATACCTAGGATAGTCGTCCCTTTACTGAAAAACGTATCAGCTTGTTGTTGACATTGTATAAGGAACCATTCCAACGCACATTTGATGACTTCTCGCTTCTCGTTTTCCTGAGAAAAGACAAATTAACTGACAGTGAAACTTGTAGCGAAACCGCTGGAGCGTTTAAGATACAACTAAAATTATTCCTCCTATGTTTCTACTTGGCACTGAGCCAATTTCAGAGAGAATTAGTAAGCTGTGTCGTGCAGTTCAAGGCGTATCTGTCTCTGCCTGGCATCATCTTATACACCGTTTTATGCTAACCTCAAAACTGTTTTTCTATTTCGTTAAGCAACAAAATACAAATCGTTGACAATCCTACATTGTCTTCACCCCTTATTAGTTCTACTTAATTCGATTTAAGCAATTACTAATGAATAATTACAAACGAATAAATTCACCGATATTCATTTAGTCTCATATGTGGTGATTCTAGTATCGCACCGTAATGTTTGCAATTATGGAAAACATTATATTATAGCTCCTTTATCAACTTAAACAAAAGTATGTTCTGTACATTGTATGGAATATTTCTTTGTATTTAAAAGAGAAAATTAATGTCTTTCAAATGAATATCAGCATTGTGTTTCGGGTCTCTAAATATATTCTTAATCAAACAATGTTATTAATGATGTGGTCCCTCACAGGCATTTGCATTAAAATAGTGTTGATACCTTATTATCAATAAGTTCATCACATGACCAATTTCGTTGGATAAGCAATATAAATAAGAAACAACAGACGAATTAGATCGATTTAAATGCTATGAATATCGATTTTTGTTTTCTACACAAAAGCACACAAAGAAGAAACGTATTCACCAAAGTAATCTGAGGAATTTGTATTTTGAGAAAAAATTACGAGAAAAATGAAATTAACTTTCGTATGTATAGAACACTAATTTATGCGCAATATAAAATGCGTTAGAACAGCATCATCAGCATCCTACTTATTGCAGCAAGACACAAGTCGAAAATGTTAAAATGAATGGTATTAGATATTAAAGGTCAGAGTTATATAGCAACTGGGAGTCTTCTCTGAAACTTCATTGAATTTCTGATTTCAGCAAATAATTAAATGTATGGTGCGATGATTAATAATGATCAAGATAGAGATAAGCAACTCATCTGTATTGATGCTAGTGCTCTTGTATTGTTATCTCATTGACGTTATAGCATGCCATCACATATTGTTTTGATTTGTTCTGGCATATAATATCGGGAATTCCTATTGCCAATACTAATCTGAGATGACATCTCGAACTAGCCATTTGTTCGGATGTGAATTCGATTGGAAATACACTTGGAAATTAATGCCGGTCGGGAAATTCATATGATTTAAATTGCATATCTCACTAAATTTGCTACTAATGGAAATTCTCCCTGTGGGAATTCATAACAATTATCTATAGAACAATAGGCCATTTATTTTTAGGCCACATTAACATGAATCATCAACCGAGTAAGTATATTTGAAGTTTTACTCTAACTCCTATAATCTACATCAGTTGTTTATTAGAGTTATTTGGAAATTAGTTTGATAATGATCTTTGCTTCACATAGTCATTAGCAGACCAACACTAATCAGCAGAATGTGGAGAAAGCAAAATTATCTGTAGTATTCCTACTTGCTGAGACAGTGATGCGTTTTCAAATTCTTTCTTTGTAAGCATTTTGTTTCACTTGTGAACCTAATTTCATTGAAGGTGTTCTCGTTTCCCTTCCCTATAACATAGAATTCTCCGTTACAACGCAATTATCATTAAATGGAATATAATAGCAGGATATATAACGAAAGCCATTCGAGTATTTATGTAGATATCTGAGTTAATAATGGTGTATCATCAACTCATTTGTATTAGAAAGTGTTGCCGTTCTGATAAATCAGGCAGTTAATTCATTTCCTGAAATTACATGCAGGGATTTCGCAGCATTTACATGCAAACGGTGCTGTTTTAAAACACTATAATTTCGAATAAGTCTCGATGAAATTCTCAGTACAACTCTCATAAAATAATAGCAATTTCCAATTTCCCCGCTTATCTTCGAAATGATACACTCATTAAATTTATTGCCAATAAAATACTACGTAATTTTAAAAATATTTTTTTTCTTCTTTTATCTATTAATTGTTTCAGTCATTAGATTGCGGCCAAGCTGCTGCACAACGTTGAATAAATTTTAGTCGAATGAATCGACCTCAGCATTTATTTTCTTTTAAAACTGATATTTATTCTATCAATGTATTATAATAAGTAGCCGGAACCTAAACACACCAGTACCGGTTGCCGAGCGATTGTGGGAGACAAACGCAGACATATAGGCACACACACACACATCATATATATA
>NC_068981.1:15015226-15018089 GCF_001194135.2 Octopus bimaculoides
ATATATATATATATATATACATATATATATATATATGTATGTATGTATATATATATGTATATATATGTATTTACGTATATATCTAAAGAAAAAGTCAAAGTAGCACATGCTAAAATAATTTTATCATAAAAAAACATGTTAGTACTGTATTGTTTTTTTAATATTTGCATGGGTGTGATTCTAAGCAGCAGTAGTAGTAAACTAGGAAGGATGTAGCGAAGAAGAAGGAGACGAAGAAGAAAGAGAAGGAGAAGAAGAGAAAGAATAATAGAAGAATGCGGGAGTGCTGTGATAGTAGTAGGATGTTTAGTGGTTAAGTGACCTACAAAAAGTGGTATAACAGCTACTGTCCCAATCACCTCAATCATTTTTACACCCAATACACAAACACAGAGACACGAGATAACACTAAACAGGCGGGAAGAACCAGAAGTGATAAAAATTATCAGACTAACACACAAAGAACTAACAGGAAACCAAATTAACATACTCTCCAAAGGGCTCAAGTTTACACCCATCCCCAACGCCCCAACTACAACGAAATGAAAAAAGACATTGCGGAATTTTGTAGAAAATTACGACTCACTGATGAGGTATGCGACAAATACAACGTGAAATTAAAGTGCAAGTGGTTAAGCTCTCCACAGACACGTGTACCCTTAACGTAGTTCTCGGGGAGTTTCAGCGTGACACAGTGTGACAAGGCTGACCCTTTGAATTACAGACACAACAGAAACAGGAAGTAAGAGTGAGAGAAATTTGTGGTGGAAGAGTACAGCAGGGTTCGCCACTATCCCCTGCCGGAGCCTCGTGGAGCTTTAGGTGTTTTCGCTCAATAAACACTCACAACGCCCGGTCTGGGAATCGAAACCGCGATCCTATGATCGCGAGTCCGCTGCCTAACCACTGGGCCATTGCCCCTCCACCCATATCAACATATACACAAACAAAATCAGAAGCAGATTTTCTCTGACGAGGAAGGAAATAAACCAGAAGCCGCGGTCCACTGATATTACCTTATGCTGAGAGGGGGTGCTAAACTCTCCTGTTCGAAAATACAAGGTCATTTATATGTTATACTAAGTAACATAATCATAAAACATTTAGAATCTTCTTTAATTGAACAAATGTATGCGTTTTGTATATAATTTAAATAAAATATATTCTTTGTAGACGATCTGTGCCTCAGTAGTGTTATGTAGTTCCAAAATACAGCAAAAGAATACAGTGTTGCATCACTAGATATGTATAGTTAACTATCAAATACGTCCATAATATTGTAATATTTATGTATACCATCTACTTCAGTTAAAGGTCAAGAAATATGTGTTCAGGATAAATCAAACATATATCTGTGATTTATTTAAACGTATTTATTATGCCCTAAATCGAGAGACTCTTTTTTTACTATCAGCATGAAAAAAATAATTGGAATCAACCATTGATGTTTTTGTTGAGAGTATTCATACAGTATTTATGATGTGAACAACAGACACTTTATTATGTAGGGAAATTCATTATAATTATTGAGATCAATGTTGTGATTTAGCCCGAAGACAACTTAGCTCTACCAAAGTTTTCAAAGTTGTACCTCTTTTGACTATCAATTATCTAGGATTTTATTATTAAATAACCCCACCAATTTTTTTAAATACAGTAACTTGTTATTTGAGATAGAATTTCTTGTAATTTGTTTATTGAAGTTCGAATGCATGTGAATAATAATGATTATACCAAGCTTTCAGCTCCCTTCCTAGATACCAAATATAAGTATTTTAAGTTGGATATGCATTAAACAGCATTTATTTTTACACAAAGTACTATGTGGATGATATATATTGCATATGCATGCATGTTGTAAAAATTAAAAGCAATTTAATAATAGTTGATTTCATTATCCAAACAATTTCCAATGTTGAATTTATCTTCCCTGGTTGATGGTTTTGACATTTAACAATCCGAATTCGCAAACACGTTTTAACAGATATGATTTCGATTGATTATGCACCTGGCACACACAAAAACTAAGCGGTTTCAGGCTTTCGGATTTACAGGTGGAAATAACGACGGCTATGAGAATTAGTGAAGCGTAAACACAAAACTGTGTACCTGCCTAATTGCGACTTCCGAAGATATAGACAAGTAGATGGATACACAGGTAGAAAGATAACTAAACTAGAATGAAAACAACTAGATATTCATGCTTATATCTACAAAATGTATTCTTTTTATTTTTTCATTCTTTTGCTTGTTTCAGCCATTAAACTGCAGCCTTCCTGGGGCAAAGCCTTGAAAAATTGTATTCGAACGAATCGAAGCCATTCCTTATTTCATTTTGTAAGACCCTTACTTATTCTATCAGAACCATGTGCCGACCGTATAGTTTACGAGGACGTAAACACAGCAACACCGATTGTCAAGTGTTAGTAGGGAACAAACGTTGACATAAACACGCGAAGGCACGCGCGCGTGCACAGGGGCACTCACACACACATTTACATATGTTCATATATATACATATGTTCATATATATATATATATATATATATATATATATGTATATATATATAAACACATACACACATGTATATGTATGTATATTTCTGTCAATCAAATCCACTCCCACTGCTTTGGTTTGACCCGACGTCATGGTAAAAGACACCTAACAAAGTTACCCCATAGTGAGACTGAACCCTGAACCATGTGACTTGGAGGTACAATACTTATTGCACATCTACACCTGTTCACACACACACACACTCACTTACGCATACACACATGCACACACACATACACACACACATACACACACGCACACACACCCACCCACACACACACACACACACATATATATATATATATA
>NC_068981.1:15018610-15020421 GCF_001194135.2 Octopus bimaculoides
CACACACACACACATATATATATTTATTTCAGAACACACACTGTACAACTCTGAAAATCGGCAATCAATGAACGTAGGCTATTAAATCTGAATATAATCAAATAATCAATGTTTGTGCTACAATCGTTCCTGTCAAACCGCCAAAGGTTCCTGATAGGAAACGTTATGAAATACAATGATTCGAACTTCAATTTATCACGTGTCAATACTTCAGAATAAAACAGATTATGCATTTCCATTTTAAAATTTGAAAAAATCATAAAATTCAGTTTCAATAAAAATTCTTATGTGCTTTTCGAAAAAATGTTGTGCAAGGGAAAAGGGTTTGCTATACTTTATCGTTTAGCTCCAGTAGTTTCAACCAAATAGGTGATTAAATAGTATGTTCTCATTGGATAGTGTTATCATCTGTGAAACTTAATTGTTTGCTGTGGTTCTATTGTCGATTTTAGATTTCATTTCATGGATCACATAACACAAAAGCAATTTTATTTCAACATTATAGGGAATGAATACCGTAGCCATAGTAGCATGTTATAGATATCAAAACAAAAACAAGGACATGAAAAAACATAGTATATCTTTCACTTAAATTAATGTCGACATCAGACGATTATTAAAATCTGTATATTGTATCAAATATACTAAAGACCTATTGCAAGTGAAGCATTAACTTAGTGTTATAGAAAGATTACGAGATAAACAGTTTGGACGAAACTCTATACATACATTCATCTCTCTCTCTCTCTCTCTCTTTTTCTCTCTTTTTCTCTTTATATATATGTACTACTTCGTAAATATTTGTTCTAATATATACGTAAACGTAAGAACATCCATTCATATCTACGTACACACTCACATATTACATACATACATGCACATATATATGTGTGCATATTTTTATTCTGCTAATACTTTTAGTCTTTCGAATGCGGTTATAGTGGTAGAACGTTGAAGATACAAGTACTAAACTTTATCGATCCTTATCTTTCGAATATGTATAACAGTGTTTTAAAGACTCACCTTCCATGATTCACCTCAATAACCATAAGATCGTTCCGAGGAATTAAAGCGTCAGTCGTAGGTATGTACACACATATGAAACAGGCAATATTAATGCATGTAACCCACTACAACAAGTTGTGTAGTAGGTACAGCAGTGACAAAACAGACAACCCTGCCTAGCCTGCTTGGTAATGAGAGTGGTTTACGTTGTGCATTCCTCACGACGTAAAAGAATGAGTCAAAAGGCGAATGAAATCCACAGAATAAACGACCATCATGCAGCTGGAATGTGGGACCGATTAACTGTTGTTCTGATATCTCTCTGTAAGGAAACCTCGGATATAATTCCTGCGGTTTCATGTGCATCCAAAGATATAGTGTAGCTCTTCTTCTAGGTTAAATGCATTCGCTATTCAGAGAATGGGGTTGGTCCTTTGAAAATATTTTCATCAATTTTAAAAGCTTCAGTTCAGCATCGCTTGATTTTAACATATCCATTGTATGTTGCATAAATAACATTAGTGGCCTTAGCCGACAAAGGAAAAACGCCCAATGAAAAATGCCAGGATGGCATCACCTAATGTCCCAGTGTGGGTGGTAAGCTCTCTGAAGACTTGTTGTAACATGCGTCCTCTGTGCAAAAGTGTGTAAGACCCTGAAAAAGTCACACCTGTGTTGCTCCTGTTTAAAAGAATTGTTGAGCGTTGGCATTATTCGAGATCCATTTGCAGACATCGCGCACATACATACAAGAAACATTCATACACACATTCAGAAGCACACACGCACAGATTTACGTATATATA
>NC_068981.1:15020603-15025324 GCF_001194135.2 Octopus bimaculoides
TGTGTGTGTGTGTGCGTGTGAGTGTGTGTGTCTGTGTGTGTGTGTCTCTGTGTGTGTGTATGTGTGTGTATGTGTGTGTGTGTGTGTGTGTGTGTGTGTGTAGCTAAGATTTAAAAGAAATAATTCTTGAGTTATTGAGGACCAATGCTGTTCCAAATAGTGCAGATTTCTGACTTAATGTAACAGTTATATTACCACCAACCTCAATTAGGAAACTGCCATATCTCTTGGTCGCGGTACCTATAATAGCTAGGAATAATATAAAGAACTCACCACAATCTTCGTTTTCCCTCTGTCAAATCCTAGTATTTCTCTATTTTCTGCCATTCTTTGCCTCTACAGTAGTGGCTTCAAATTTTGGCCAGAAAAGATGAAAGGCAAAGTCGACCACGGTGGTATTTGAACCCAGAACGTAAAGACGGACAAATATCTGCCAAACATTTTGCCCGGTATTCTAACGATTCTAACAGAATGCCACTTTCGCTTCAGCATAATATAGATCAAATCAAATACCGGGGTCTTTTATGATTTAGTAAGTGCTGTCTCGACGCCCCCAGGTGAAGAAGTTGGATTTCCCAAGACATATAAATAGAGGTAGTCTGGCCGTGGTGGGGGTGTTGAGTAGAAGTTGAGTAGCAGTCGAGTAGCAGTTGTGTAGCGGTTGAGAAGAAATCATCCAAAGGTGCTAGATAGCAGTAGCTTGAGACATAACAGTATCGAACAGTATCTTGTACCTGCAATGTATATTTTAAAATATTCTTAAAAGATTACAAAATAAGTATTTTAAAGTGTAAAACATAGATTACTGA
This sequence comes from Octopus bimaculoides, assembly GCF_001194135.2. Taxonomy (NCBI): domain Eukaryota; kingdom Metazoa; phylum Mollusca; class Cephalopoda; order Octopoda; family Octopodidae; genus Octopus; species Octopus bimaculoides. Next base: position 15,021,413 of record NC_068981.1, read on the forward strand.
TGAAATAATTTCTATATTGTGAAAGGACAGAGCCACCCCTAAGGTATATTACCAAAGATACCGCATACGTTATTAATATGAATATATTCAGCATAGTGTTAATGAAATCTTATAATATCAAATATCGGGCACTTGAGATTTTTCTGTAATTTTTACTAAATATAAGAATCCAAAACTGATAAGAATCCAATACTGCATTTCAGTAAAACGCTGAAGGCATGTAAATATAAAATATCATATATCACTATCGCCTCTTCACAAATTCTTAGTAAATGTATATATGCTGGTACACCATTTTTAGATGTTATATTTTTGAAAGGTCATGTAATAGTAATTACTGAGAAAATCTGCACGAAATATATTTCTACCATAATTTTAAGATTTAGAGGCAGAAACTTCATCGATTTTAAGGTTTTACCAAGATCATTAATATATGAATACGGTTAGCGGACCATCAATAATGAACATCAGTAGAATGAGAGGCATAATAATGTCTAGGGGTGTTTAGTGTAATAACGTGCTGACGTCTTATTTTAACATTAAATGAAGTTTAAAGTGCACTAGTCAATTGAACTTTCTACACCACAGGTGCTATGCGACAATATTAGAAATTAATATTCATTGGAATAGCATGCTAGGTATGCTTCAAGCAAGCTGAGGCATCATTATTACTGTTGGAAATACTTTGTGTGCATTGTCTTCACGCCTATGGTTCCTAAGCTATAGAACATCTAATTCATATTTAATTAAAACAAAAGGAGCGTTTCAAATTGCAAATAATTTACATAGACATTTACCCATCTAATAATACATTGAACATGCATATGTAGTAGCAGACCCCTATTCTAAATTGATGCATGTTCAAACACACCTTGTTTTCACATCCAGTTAACATACATTATTTCGTGCAACGTTTATTTATATATTATAAGTTTTAGAAGCTATTTTCTTTTATATAAATATTATATGTTTACCTTATACAATAAATATCCAAAGCATACTCCCTTTCCTCTATGAAAACAATTTTCTTCATATTTCAGCCAAAATACGAATTCTGCCACTACTAGACAATAGACGATTTTTTTTTTAATATTATATCAATAGATAGTTTTCACTTTATCCAGTAATACATGTCTCCTTGAGACATATTATGTCAACAAACACAGGCTAATCATTCCCTAAATGGCCCTCCTAGACTATTTGAACAGTGATATTCCATCTATATAATGTATACTCTCAAAAGACATGCATTCTATGGCTACCTTCTAACATTGATATCAGTAGATATAACACAAATTATGTTCCATTGACTATTTCGGTGTCTAATACTGCATAAATCTATGTATATGGCATTATCCTGCTGTATAAATGAGTAACATTAAATTATTGTGTTGTGAATGATTTCTGATTTACAGCTGGCTTAGGTTTTCTCTTTTGAGTCAGTCACAAAAATATTTTTAACGTGAGAAATAATTTTCCAGCTAATACATAACATGCAATCGCATATATATAAATTTCTGTTACAGTTATTTGCCAGTTTGTAGCGGGATAAATTATAGATGGATGGGTGTACGGTAGAAATTAGAGGAATTAAAGTGAAATATAACGTTCCATTTTGTATCCTTCTTCCTGTATCTCTGAATATTGCGTGTCATCACGCATCTAATGCTTTATTAACACGAGTTACGTAGTTTTTAGATACATATATTTTACCACTTCATTTTCATTCCTACAAAGAGTGTCAAAAAAACAATTTCAAATTATGACTATGCTCCGGAGAAAATTGTAATTAAATCTCATATTTTTTATGGTAATATAAGCTGCAATTACGTATGAGATACATACCATTAATACTTGCTCTAATTATATATGTTAAACATAAATCTTTGTGAATGACAAACCTGTAGCATGTATATGCTTTATTCACATCACTAATCGTGCTCGCTATTACCTTTATAGCATTGTAAAAATCACACATAATATGGTTAATATTACTCTCACATAATTTCTGTTTTCCTATACAAGTGACAGAATATTGACTTCCAAAGTAGGAAAAAAATAATATACTGATTATTGAGAGCAGTATTGCCTACAATTTTCCTACTTTTGCAGAACTGTCACGTTGTTCACACAGTAAAGAATTACATTCAGAATATTATATTTAAATGTGTCTTCGCTTGTAGGTATTACTTTATTTCATATAAAATACTTTCGTACAATATGTTATTTCCTGGTTGTATTTTGTCATAACTTTTATAAAGATGTAATTTTCTATGTACAAAGTAATTTAAACACAGACAAAACTCACGTTAATTCATTTCATTCTTCTATCTTCGTAATTCCGTTTTAGTTTTCAAGAAATCTTTCTTACAAACATATATTTGACGATCCTCTCAACATTTCTATAAAAGGAAGAATATTTTCGCATGTAAATATTAAAATCTATATGTTTAATTTGTATTTTAGTTTGATTGTTTATATAACCGAGTCTCTATTTTATGCATGTGTACACGTGGTGTCTGTATAATAACTATATTAATACGTTCTTAATAATTTGAGATGGTTGACTGGCAGATAATTGTAGGCTCACCGACTGCCATTCCTAGGACATCGAGGCTCTGTCATTAGGTATATTTCAGCTGTGGAATCATGCCTTTAAATTTTGTGTTTTTTCTAAATTTGTTATGGTCATGCGTCTCATAATGACGATAAATAGGACATTGGATTTGATTTGAATGGCTTCTTGTGGGTGTGGAAGCTAAATGTGCAAAGCAGAGTGTGATATCCCGTGATGGTAAATGTTCCTTTTAATACAAATAATTCACGTCCTATATTGATCTTGTTCACTTGTGTTTTATGTGCATTGAAGTCACTTTAATGATGGAGTATAAAGCATATAACATTTTTATAGTTTGGTATTGTAATCAGGTGTGACAGTTTGTAAGAATATGTAGTTAGCTTTTATCTTGAATACTTAAGATTAATATTAAATATTTAGTGATAGGAGCAATTAACGTCTAAGTAGAAATAACTGTGTCTTCAAATAGAAAAATAAAGACTTTTGACTGATATAATTTTAACTATTTCTCAAGTACGTAAAAATCAATTTGTAGAATGACACAGAAACTAAAACGCACGTATCGAAGCTATGACTATGAATTCACTGAATAAGCGTTCAGTATTGAATATTAGTTGCCGTAGTAAAATACTATTGCTGAGAAAATTATAACAAAGGTTTCACGTTAAGGAAAAACAAAAGTGGAAGGAGATTGAGTATTTTTAATCATAAAACTTCATAGAAGTCACGTATCTCATCATGGAATATTGAATGTGTATAACTATTGTCCTATTAGTGACTGAATGCAATTCATGTTGTGTGAGGCGTACCTGATTGAAAATCTTTCAAGTCGTTGGTACACGATGGTGTACACCGATGAACTATATGAGTAATCCTGTGTTAATCATATATATTTTAACTTGCTGAATAATGCCGATGTTACAATATTTTGTGATTATGATTTGACCCCAAAAAATAATATTATTCTAAAACCATTTCAGGTACGTACGAATGTGGTGACATCATTATGTTACGTGCTGTACATTGCTTTCCGTTGTTGCGCTGCAGTGTATCCATGGTGCCTTATAGTGCACCTTTGTTTTGAGAATCCAAGGCACAAGTATGCAAACAATAATAAATCAAGTACTTCACAATTTCCTTGTTGAATTTCATAAACTCGAATGAAATTATGTTTCAAGAGTTAAGCTGCAATGCTACTGTTCCATTTTGGATCAGATGGCGCAAGTACAGCAAAAACTTATGACTATGAAAATCCTAGTTACTTCTAAGAAAGGCACATACTGTTATAGTTCACAAGCATGCATGCATGATATATATATATATATATATATATA
>NC_068981.1:15025755-15028084 GCF_001194135.2 Octopus bimaculoides
TACTTATGCTTGAAAATAGATATTTTCGTTAGCTAAAATTGAAACTGCTAAATTTACTATGAATGTTTGACTTCCTAATTTTAGATGTCAAAGTAAATTCTATGTGTTACTTATTTTAGTGACTACCTGGCAGCGAAAAATCATGTGTTGCAAAATGGCTGTCAGCATATATCACAAACAAAATATCTTCGTTTCAAAAACGTATTCCCTCCGCCGAAACCTGCAGGCTTTAAACATAACAGCAATTTAATAGAAATACTAACCAATACCTAGCATTCTAATCAAAACCGCCATTTGTTTTTTTTGGAGGACGCTCTACTCCGAACATCAGACTGAGAGGTAAGCTATGTCCGTTTTGCAATGATGTGGCCAAAATCTACATCAATAAGACATGTTAACAGAGATGTTATGATTTATATAGACAGCGAGACTTGTAACGATTACCATTTGTTATACGCAAACGTATACACCAAATACCACCAGATTTATGTTGGTTGCACAACAGAGAAATTAATCAAAAGATTTATTGTGCATCTGTGTGAAATCTGATACAATAAAATTACTTCGACGCAACATGCTGGGCATTTTAGCGCAAGCGACTGTAAAACTCCTGAGCACCTGAAAAGATATATTCTCAGAAAATATTCTGATTCAACCTGATTCTCAGTCTTCAAAACACATGAAGATAAATACATTTGTGAGTTATTACGCACAGCAGAGATGAACTATATGACATAGGAATTTCACCAGATTTATACAAAACCTTTTGACTATGTTCCCTTAGCTTTTGTCTGGTTTTCTTCACTTGAAACTTGACTTCTTTTTGGTGTAGATAGGAAGAAGGATACTGCAGTTGAAACTTGTGTGTACTTTTTTTTTTATTTTTCATAATTCTATTCTTACTAACTTAATACCGCATTTTGCACTTGGAATTTCATATTTATCTTCGTGAAGAGTTTAGTCAATTTAAAAAATATCCTGGACTAAATGCGGTGCTCCAGCATGGTCACAGTCAAATGACTGAAACAAGTAAAAGAGTAAAGAGTATATTTGAAATATTGCTGAGCTAATCTGCATGTGTCTATATGTGTACATACAGGGTAGGTGTTAAATTTGCGTCTTGGCGAGTGTGTATTTAATTTTATTAGCATACCTTACTAACTTAATACCGCATTTTGCACTTGCAATTTCATATTTATCTTCGTGAAGAATTTAGTCAATTTAAAAAATAAATACATGAATAATAATGAAGTTTTAGTATTGTGATATAAGACTTTCATTTATAATACTCGAATTTCTCCGCCTGAAGATATTTAACTTATAAAAGCGCAGCATTAAATTTAAATTAAATAAACAAAAAACAAGTAATCAGCAATATCTAACGATCTCTGGTTTGAATACCATAATATTTATAAAAGTGATTATAAAATTTATAATTCTCAGAACTACCACAAATATGTCTACGTATCTGAACTATAGAATAACTCGTTAAAAACTAGTTTATACAAGGGCAGAATGTTCTAAGTAATTCTAGATTATGCGATAATTACCCATTCACAAAATGTTGTCAGCGTGAAAATATGTATTTTACCTAAGTATAATTTGAATTAATAACATTCCTAAACTTTTATAAATGTTATATTTGTATTGTCGCCCATACTTTAATAAAATGAAAGTATTCAACTCGCCTGATGAATACATATCAAAAGTAAAATATAACGATGAATATTTAACTTACAATGGTCTACATTAAATTCTTCTATAAGCAGATAGACAAGATTTTATATTCTATTTCATTAAAAAATAAATAAATGAAAGTTTGCAATTCACTGAATGCATTAATATTATTGAACTTTTTTTCCTAATTATACTAAACGAAACAGTAGCAGATTTAGTACCCAGGAAATGAATCATTATAAATTAGGTCATAATGGTAGCGACATCAACATAAATAACAATAATAATAAATCCATCGCCATAGAGCAATTTGCATATATTTAACTATTTTTTGTAATGTTGTTTATTCTATGCTGAATTTATTTTATTTATATTCAGTTTACATCATCATAAATTGTAGCATTAGTCTACGTTTCCATTTTCAGTTATTTTTTGTAAAATGCATTCCTGAATTCACTCTGTGTACTCGGCTGTATGTAAATGTATGTACATTTAGATTTATCTCTACTTATATACAGATACTTGCTTATATTATTTTGTGCATATAATTATATATGCGCATCTATTATATTCGCATTCATCCCCCACTCTCTCTCTCTCTCTCTCTCTCTCTCCTTGAACATGCATATATATATATATATATATATATATA
>NC_068981.1:15028407-15030053 GCF_001194135.2 Octopus bimaculoides
ATATATATATATATATATATAATATCTTTAATAGCATTTTGACTCAGCTACAATTGACGAACCCACTCTGCTGTCAGAAGCACCTACATGTATCTTAGTCTAGCAGGGTACCAAATAATATACAAACATACACACAGACATATACATTTACATGTGTGGGTCAGTATGAGGTAGTGTGTTTGCATAAGCGTACATATCACTGTTTGGATTTATGACAGTTGTCTTCGCGACCAACAACCCATCTTAATCTTAAGCTGATACATTTTATGTATATGAACTACTTGTATCTTATCCGTAATTTTCTCAGACCCTTCTCTTTAACAATTTTAAGTATATTGAGTTCTTCAATATTTAGTGCTTTACTATATTTAGAAGGACGCATTTGAAGAGATGTTTATTCAAGAAAGTAACTTAGCTTTCATTATGTTGCCTTTCACTTCTTTTGTATCTTTGTAGCATTTCTTACTGCATTGTGTATCTGTACTATGCTAGTTATATACAAATACATACACACAGAAACCCACATATACACACACACATGCACTCATAAATGTGTGTGTTATTTAATAAACACAATATACGATTTTATATGCTACTATTTGATTCATGTCTTTTGATCCTGCCGAACAGCGTTTTTTTAACACTCCTGGTATCCTAGTACAATCATCAGCCATTGCTCACGTGGCATACCGAACGTATTTTGTTGATCATACCATCCCGGAACAGTAGGCTATGTACTAGGGTCTGACAAGACGTATGTAGAGCTGGGTGCTTTATGGACGCGAAGCCATGGTTAACCCAGTTAACCTGTCATGAATATGTATCTCTAAACATTCTACTGCTCTTTAATTTAGAGTGTGCTTCTCTTTGAATTTATTTTATGAATTTACTGATGATATGTGTGTATGTGTGTGTGCATGATGAATTTAATTCTAAAATAAGAACTTAGTCTTAACATTTTTTAGTAATGACTACAATTGTCTCGGTGCAACATTATCAGCTACTAAATGCTGAATGTTATAAATATTATCCTCATTATTGCATTAATATGACCCAACGAATGTAGCATAAATGCTAGTCTTCGGGTAAGTTAGGTCCAAAGAACTGTTAATCATCTTTAGTTTCTCTTTATATATACCTACACAATTATACTATTTTTAGCTGTCCATTGACAAAGAACAATATGGAAATACAAAGATATATAAATGTGAAAATATATTATAAATAAATTAATGGTAATAAAAAAATAATAGATACAGAACCCCTTTTTTACTTCTTCCTTAATCGCAGACTTGTCCTGACAGTTAGGAAAATGAACGAGCAATCTAAGTTAATAAAGTGCTTAAATGATAAATTCGAACAATCGTTTCTCTCTGGGTCTTTTATCGATCCGCTTCAAAGGAAGTCAGAGGGAGCTATTTCTATTTTTTATCTTTTACATTTTTCAATCATTACACTGCAGCCATGGTTGGGCACCGCGTTGAAGAATTCTTATTCGAATGAATCTACCTCAGTACTTGTTTCTTGTAAGCCTGGTACTTATTTTATCGACCAATTTTCACGAATCGGGAAGGTACGGGGACGTAAATACACCAACAACTTTGTCAAGCGGTGGTGAGGGACTAACGGAACACACTCACACACAC
>NC_068981.1:15030585-15031883 GCF_001194135.2 Octopus bimaculoides
TATATACATATGTGTGTGTGTGTGTGTGTGTGTGTGTGTGTGTGTGCATATATAGTTTACTCCTGATCAAATTGCATTCGCTACAATATTATCTGGGACCAAATATGACACTTCATGCATTGAGTAGATATTAAATTCTATTAAACTTTAACAATATTTTTGAAGCAATGAACAATTTTCTTCAAAACAATGATATAATTTGTCGATTTCGAACTTATTGTATTGCTGCATGATAAACAACAGTACCACTACCATCGCCACAATATCTGTCATACACAAACCATGCAAAGTTCTGACGCCACCACCATCACTACCTTTGACTTTACCGCTTTCCCTTCCATCACCACTGTCTGTCACATCGCTTATTCATCCCTCACCCCCTCGGCTACAACCACCACCGACCGTTACTACCCCTACCGTATCTATGTCAGCTATTACTCTCAACCCAACATGAGCAAAAGTAGGAATGTTAATGAATAGTGTGAGAGGGGGTCGAAGCGTGACGCATTGACACACATAAATTACTTTTCGTATTTTATATATATATATATAAGAATATTTCTGTTGATTTATTTTCATGAGCCCTTTATCCTATTATAAAAGAGAAAAACAGACGGTAACTCCTTAAGTGTCACCTATTATAAGTGTATGTTTTCTGTTTCTTCATGTTCCTCTTACGAACGTTCTTTTTTCTAATTTGAAATACTTTCATATCGATCATCTGTCGGTAATTGTTAGATTCTCTTCGATTTTATTCATTATTTCTTACAATATGTATACAACTTTTATATTTACCTTTACTTTTTCATTTCTTTTCGGTTTCTCTTCTAGAATGCTAACTTTAAATTTATGCTTATATTGCTCGTTATACATAATCATAAAACATATTAGTATATTTCGCTTTCGTGGCGTAAGTCTATAAAAATTAATTTTATGCCATGTAAATTAAGTGTGGTGGCAAAGAAACTGAAAGTACAGGCATGAATTAATCTGTAAATAATGAAGTTAATGTTATATCTATCTATCTATATCGACTTAGATCTCTAATTACTCTACCGTATTTCCTTCGCAGTAATAAAAATGAAGTTTTGAACGATAGAAAATAAGATCAAATGTCGAAAAGTTCTTCAGTGAATAATGATGTTGTTTATTTTTTCCAGGCGTAGGAGTGGCTGTTTGGTAAGTAGCTTGCTTAGGAACTACATGTTTCGGGGTTCAGTACCACTGCCTGGCACCTTGGGCAAGTGCCTTCTACCATATCCTCGGGTCGACGAAGCCTTGTGAGTGGATTTGGTAGA
>NC_068981.1:15031893-15044032 GCF_001194135.2 Octopus bimaculoides
TATATATATGTGGGGGTTGCGTGTATATGTTTGTGTGTCTGTGTTTGTTCCTCGCAACATCGCTTGACAACCGATGCTGGTGTCCCTGTAACTTAGCGGTTAGGCAAAAAAGACCGAAATAATAAGTACTAGGTTTACAAAGAATAAGACCTGGGGTCGATATCCTGGACTAAATGCAGTGCTCCAGCATGGCCACAGTCAAATGACTGAAACAAGTAAAAGAGTAAAGAGTATATTTGAAATATTGCTGAGCTAATCTGCATGTGTCTATATGTGTACATACAGGGTAGGGGTTAATTTTGCGTCTCGGCGAGTGTGTGTTTAATTTTATTAGCATACCTAATGATTCTGTCTTATTCCGAAGAATTTCAAGACAATACGATGAAACCGCGATTTGTTCACTGACAAAATTCCGTACTGCTGAGATGCAACATGGAATTTTGTCAATGAACAAGTAAAGTTTTCAAAGCGACGAAAATATTTTGACAAATTAAATTTAAATGTTGAAGTCTATCTAACAGTTTTTGAATGTTTTTAAATGGCTTATAAAAACCTTCCACGCTGCAATTGTTTTGTTTCGACACACCATCTCTGATAAAGTCACCTGCTATGCAAGTACACCTCCGTAATATATACATATACACCCACCACACACACACAAGATACAAACATATATATGGTCTAATGACTTTAAATATTTGAAGTTTGACATTTATTTAATTTTACTTTGGTTTTTATATTTTATATTTTATATCATTCAACTATGTAGTAGTTGAATAATATTCTTAAGGCCGCAATTTACTCACACGCAGTACTGGTGTCAAGCTACATTTTGCCATTAAGAATATCGAGATTTAGTCCAGTAGAAATAAGTGTACATCACAATTTGTAGCAACGTTATATGAGATTAAATAACGCCACCAACCAAGATTAAATCGAAATACCTATTTTTATTTTATAAGCAAAAACACAATTATCTTAGCTTTAATGATAGATGAAAGCATGACAAATGTTATAGCCTTCTTCCCATGCAGCAAAATCTTGTATCATAAAAGTTGTGAGGTAAGATATTATGAAAAAAATATAAGCAAGGCAAAAAATTGGATTTAAGCATAATTAACATTTTCATTTTGAAACAAACTATATTTTAGTTAAGCTTAAATGATAGTGCGGAATTAGAGGAATTTCATCGTACCAATCCCATGCAATGGGGTTTTAAAAGAAAAAAAAGTTATGAGCCTTTCTTTCTCAAATTTGAGAGTGATACTATACTTTTTTTATTAATATAGTTCTATAAGGTTACTTTTGATATATGTCACCGGCGTCATTGATCTAACGAAAAAAGTATCAATGACACCGCTAATTCACACATTTGTGGTATTATTAATTAGCATAATAGCATAGTCTTGAAAAAACATGGATTACATAGTAAAACGCGAGCAAGAGAAATAATATTCTTAAGATTATAAACCTGGAAAAATTTAGGACAAGCTATTGCACTTGGAAAAGTTCAGAACAAATTATTACATCATGTAAAGTACAGAACAAGAAAATTTCTACTTAAAATATTGCAGCTAAGGATAAAACTTAAATATTATTAAAATTATTTGATCTTAATTTAGAAAGTAACATTATGATTAAATAAGGTGTCATCATTTTGGTAAAATATTAACACACTAGAATACTTAAAAGATAACAGGCAGAAGTATCAATATAGCTAAAGTTTTATGCAAAGTACAATAGTATATATAGTAGGCAAATTCATTATGTAAAATAATAGACGTTGAGTCAAGACTAAACATAAGTAAGTACCAGTTACGCACTAGGGTCGGTGTAATCGACTTAATCCCTTTGTCTGTCCTTCTTTGTCCTCTCTATGTTTAACCACTGTGGGCAATAAAGAAATAAATATATATTTAGCGGAGTCCTTAAATCAACATGTCTGTGTGTTTGTGTGTGTTTCTGTGGGTGCACATGTGTGCATGTATGTCTCTGTGTGTTTGTGTGTGTGCGTATTGTGTTTGTATGTGTGAACGTTTGGGGGTGCCTGTGTGTGAGTCTGTGTGCGTGTGGGGAGTGTAATAATAAAGGAAAAAGGGTAATATAGGCAAACTAACAATGCGTTCCTAAAAGTTGAGGGTACAATCAAAGAGAGTATCTCTAGATACCGTCAGTTGGATGGCCGAATGGGGAGTGACCTCGTTTCAATTCAGTGATTGTGCTATTAGCAGCAGATACCCAAGTGATGGTGTTGTTGATGGCGTAATGGTCACACATGGTAATTGGTGGGTGACTGCCTCTCGGTTCGCAGTAGTGATGGTGCATGCAATTATTAGTATCGGTGTGGGCGATGGTAGTAAATGCTGCGGTGATGTCTACATCAGTGTTTTTGGCGATGGTTGTCCGAAAGTCTTTTCACCACCAGTAAATATTACGTTAATTTTCTATTATCAAGGTTAGAGTTTCACAAGAACGATACCAGAATACCCAATGGTAGAAGGAAGCTGTTTCGGTAGCCTTTCCAACAATCACCAAAGCACAGCCTCGTAAAATATCACACGGGATATGGCGACGCATCATTTTGTGCCAAGAAAAAGATGGTGTTCATACAGATTTTCTCGATGTGTTACATTGCCAGTGACAATGAAAGTGAATATACTAAAACCAGTACATGTGTTTGATATTATTACGTTGTTCCTCTATTGTTCTTATTACTTACCGGTAGGGGGTGATAAGACTATCGGACCACCCAATACAATGAAAGCTGACGAACTTTCAATACAAAGCGATGAGAATAAATTAAAAAAATTACCACCAGCATTTTGGTTTACGCTCTAACAACTGTATCAATTCGTCATCTACGATGCCAACATAACAGTTAAAATACATTGTTTTGTAGAATTACTTAATACCGGGAAAATATGACTTGCATATGTCAAAAATAATTGGGAAGAAAGAGGATTTACTTCGAATACAGATAGAGAGAGAGGGGTGCTAGAGGGATATTGCCAATATATAAAACTCTGCGAACTACTCAAGCTGAAGAGCATTCACTGATGCTTGAAACCTGAAAATTATAATTGATCCGCGACAGGTGTTAAATATCGTTTTATGAAAATAAATATGTAATTCATATAGACATGTATACTGTACATATCTCGTCTAGTCATTTTTTTTATCACGCTTTCATAGTAATAATATTTTGAATGGCTGGCACAAAATATGCAGAATATTTAAAACATTAAAATATTTAAAACATTAACCACTGAAGCTACCAAAAGCAAACTTTATTGTGATATTATGGAACTTAATTGCTTTAAATTATCATTTTTGCATGCCATATGAAAATACTGCATCGGAGCTAATGTTTTGTTGTTTTTGCTGTCGTTGCCTTAATAAATATATCAACTTCATGTGCGAACGTGCTATATTCAAGTATAAATGCACTGTAATTGGTAGAATCATTTGATTATCAGTTAAAACAATTTTCCCGGTTTTTGCACACTTCTTTCGAATCAGTCCGTGGCCAAATTTACCTTTGAACCTTTTGAAGTTGTATTCAGTAATGGATTCCAATGCTTTGATAGGTTCAATTCAATACTATTTCTTCAATTCTCTTTCTCTCTTTCTTTCTTTCTTTCTTTCTTTCTTTCTTTCTTTCTTTCTTACTTACTTAGTTTATCTCTATATCTCTCTCTATCTCTATCTCTATTTCTCACTCTTTTCCCGCTTTTACTCGTCCCCCCCCTTCTCTCTCTCTACATCTCTCTTTCTCTCCGAAAAATCGGTGTAGGTCTGACAGAGAGATAGAGGGATTTCTTGCAGATTCCGAAGCCTGATAAACGCAATATTTCATGGCGTCACACCGCTACGTCTACATCAAGAATTAGTGACCTGAGGCAAGACATAATATACGCATTCTACCTTAATTCTGCATAAAATAATGTTTACAGTAGTCTGTAGATGTATTTAGTACTGTTATTGAATTGAAGGTACTATTTGAAAAATCAGATATTTTTTTTATATGGAATGAAAATATATCACGACCTATGATTATCGAATTATCGAACATGCTTAGATAAAGAGGAAATCATACTAAAAATACTGCCAGTGCTATACGCATATATAAAATCCTTATAATTAATGCCTAAAACCTATGAAATCACACATCTTGATAGTAGAATGCGTAGTCATGTGAACATGTATAGAGGTAGATGCATACTACGAATGTTACAAGCTGAGAGCAGATTTAGTTGGTGTGTATATTTGGTATATCAGTCTCTAAGAAATTATAAATGTATGTTTAAATATCATATTTAAAATATATATTATAAATTGCGTGACACTGCGGAACATTATATATTAGTCTTGCTGCATTAGCCTTTCCTTGAGGAAGCGATATATACAGAAAATGTAATTGAAGCATCAAGAGATTCCTGGCCAGCTTTAGCAGTAGTTGTAGTAAGATCCATAGCAGCGACATATGTATAGCATCATTCTCAGCAGCTGCAAAACTATATTATCTTATAGTCAGTGGAGTAGATATGTAGCAGGCAGTTGATATATTTCTATATTTACATACTCATATATATTTATTTAATAATGTGTTTATAAGTTTATTTATTTCAACACAGTCTGAATGAAGAAAAAAATACTAAGATACTACATAAGGAAGGAAAATTGACTTTTAATAAATATTATGTCAAGATTTAATAAAATCTTGAGACATTTCAGATGATTTCCCTTCAAGTAGTAATGCAGATGTTTACCGAAATAAAATGACAATCGTATTTTTAAAATCAATAAACAGAAATAAGAAAGTGTTTAAGTGCTTGTTAATATGTGGTGGTACTGAGGTTTCAAATGTGATTAAAATATACCTTAGGATTATTGAGAAAGTGCTAACGCAAAAACAGTTCATATCATAAACATTCATATGTCTACATTATTACATGGAAGTGTATTTATACTAATACTAAAATACGAATACTACACACTATATAGATATGTATACGTCTCTCTCTCACTCTCTGTTTCTCCCTCTCTCTCTATCTCTCTGGGCATCTATCTATCTATCTATCTATCTGTTTATCTCTCTCTCTCTCTCTCTCTCTCTCTCTCTCTATATATATATATATATATATATATATATATATATATATATAAACTTAGATATGTTTCGACCAAAGACTGGTCCAGGCTATGTCTAACTTAATAAGATTATCTAAATCCTTTTTAAGTCAAGTTTTGTGTTATTATGGTTCATTCAAGTTGAGCGAATTGTATCCAGTGATACGTGGCTTATCTCGTATTCTTTGAAAAAAAATCTGCCCAGACTCCGTTTAAATGTGATTGGATCCTTTTCTTCTTAGATCACTTTTGGGACAATGTTGAACAGGGCAGGGCTTGTTGAGGAAAAGAAATTATGTCGCAATATACCTATATGTTGTGATCCAGAATTGGGCAGGGAACGTATGGACCGTAGTCCCAGCCTTGGATGAACCTTGAAGCTAATGTTCAGGCCGTTTGGGTAATTCTGGCAGTATATCCTCCGAATCGTGCAAATGATGTACCGCTCGCGGCGGTGCCGTAGAGAGTAGAGTTTCAAGGCTTTAAGGCAATCCCAAAAATCGAGATCAGTCATGCTCTTAATTCGTTTAGTGAACGCCATCTGAGGTGATTCAATTTTCGAGATGTTATGTTTTGTATGAAGAGACCACAAGGAGCAGCAGTATTCGAGGAACGGCCGTACAAAGAAGGAGAAAAGTGGAATGATGACACCTTGTTCTCTGGACCGGAAGGTTCTTAAGATCTAGGAGCTTATCCCACAAGCTATATTGACCTTATTGTTTATGTGGGCACTTCCACTGAGATTATTATCAACAATTACTCCTAGGTCTCTGATACTATTAGATGCTGTGAGCGGTTCCCCTGAAGGAAGAGTGTATGGCTGTTCTGTATAGTCTTTCTTCCAAAATGAATCAGCTCAAATGTTCCCTCGTTTAGTTGCATTTTATTTTTGTCTGCCCATTGACTGACTGGACTGCATACAGATCAGAATGGAGTTGAGTTCGGTCTTCTTCTTCATTGATGATTTGCTGGAGCTTAGTGTAATCAGCAAATATTTTTTCTTTGCAATATTTTACGACGCTGGAAAGTTCGTTTATATAGATTAGAAAGTGGAGAAGCCCAAGACAGTCCTCTGAGTGGCACCACTGGTGACTTTTGGTGGGCTTCACTGGACTCCATCGACCAGAACATGTTGTGTTCTATTCGCCAGGAAATACTCAATCCAGTGTAGAAGTTTTCCACGGATTCCAACATTTGCAAATTATGAGAGTAAGATATTACGGTCAACCCTGTCGAACGCTTTACTGAAGTGAAGATATATGACATCAGAATTCAAACCTTGTCCCAAGGCTTTAAGTATATCCTCAATGTGGTGTAAGAGCTGTGTAAGACAGTCTCTGCCACAGCGAAAACCATGCAGATTTGCATTTAGGAGTTTGTAGATCTCCAGAAAACCAGCTATCCTTGATCTTATCACTCTTTCAAACACTTTAATGATGTGGGAGGTAAGCGAGATTGGGCTTATAATTGACTGCCTTGGCAGAATTTGAACTCTGAACGTATCGGCAGACAATAATAATAGTTTCAAATTTTGCCACAAGGGCAGCCTTTTGGGGGAGGAATGATTCGATTAGATCAACCCCAGTGATTCAGGATAAAAAGCAAGTCGACATCGGCAGAATTTGGACTCGGAACGAAGCGGCAGAAAATTTACCGCTAAGCATGTTGCCCGGCGTGCTAACGATTCTGCAAGCTCGTCACCTTACTACTGATAATAATAATGCAAGGACTAAAAGCGTATCAATAGTAAATGAAGCTTTTCTGTTCCTAACCATATAAGATGTAATACTGCAATCTTGCAAAATTGAAGCTTATTTGCAACTTCAAAATTCTTGCTAATAGTAACTCATGTTCGTATGACTTAGTATTGATTATCACCTATTTATCCAGCCAACACATAAAACCTATTGTGTTCTCCTATATTCTAACAGCTTCTGTGTTGCTGATGCTCTCCTTTTCCTCTGGATACCCAGCTCATAGATTTGAACAGGCTGTCTCTGCCACAAACATAATAGTTAGATTACTTCCCTCCTACTCCGCATAAGACTACTACACCGTTATGACGCTGAGAACTTCTAGGATCATAAAATCTTGCAAATCTATATTGTCCTTTACTCGTACCACATTTTGTTCATATCATGCGCAGCCATACAAACATCTTTCGTGCTTCAAATGCTTCAAATGGTAATATCTTTACCAAACATTCTGACAATGAAGCCTCTGCTGTACTAGGCCCTCTTCTCTGTTACAAATTGTTCGCATGGGTATTGCACTATATATACTTACCGGATCCCAAATCGTTCACAAATTACTGTAAACATTATCTTGTACAACAGGCAAAAAATTGCCAACACACAGGCTAAGACTTATCGATGAGGAATTCACAAAGTTGTAGGTGCAAAAATATGATAGAACAGATCTGCATTACTTGTGTTCTTGCTATTGTTATAGGAAACGTGAATATCTCTCTACATAAAAATACTCATTCTGTGTGTTTCATTTTTTTTTTTCAACAAAGTTTTACTTTTTTCTCTTTCTTTTTGTCTTATTTTTGCGTAGCTGTCACGGATTTTCTTTTCAGACTGCGTCTTGCCGACAAGTTTTGTTGAATGTCAGATAATAAAAAAAGTGTAAACATGTTTTTTCGCACAATGGATGAAAAATGTATCAAACAAAATCTGCTCAACTTTTGTGGATTACTTCGTACGAACTGACACTGATTAAATCATACGCATATATTTTTACGAAAAGATATTTACAAAAACTAATTCTCAAAACGAGCGCATTGCAGTACCTAGGTGATCGAAAATCGAACGTTTTAGTGAATACTTTATATATTTAGCCATAATATTACAATGAAAGTTATCCCATGATTATATAACACCAACAGAAAGGAGGTGACAGTCACAAGACTATTACTCATAGAATAGCAAAAGTACTATAGTCATATATGTTAATATATGCCGATAAATAGTTCAAGGCTAATCGCGCATTGCTTGTAACCCAAAATCAAATACGAACCTTCATCAATAATGGAGTTTAGGCAAACAAAAACGTGCAACAAAATATTAAAGCGGAGTGAGGAAGGTAAACGTGAAAATCAAGACATTCAAACCATCAAATTCATATCTGGTTGAATCATTAGCTTTTAAAGCGACACTAGTATTGCGTTTGCTAGATAAGAGTGATTTTCTTTGTATTGCTTTGAATAGCCACCTAACAGAAAAAGCAAAAACCTATAACAGACAAGTAATTCAGAAAAGTCTTTTATATATGTGAATATATGTTTATGTATGCAAATATATATACATATATGTAAATATGTGTGTGTGTGTGTGCGTGTGTGTATGATTGCGTGTGCTTGTGTCTATGTGTGCGCCTATGCACAATATTAGGATAAAGTCAATCAGAGGTTGATCAAAGTTTACTTCCGATAACAAGCGGTCGTATTCGAGATTCCTCCTTCAAACCAAAAATCTTGCTTCCTCCTTCAAACCAAAAAACAATTTTTCCGCTGTTTCTGTAGCACCAAACATTAGGCCCAACTCATGGGAGCTTCTATATATTCAACATATGTCCACTCACAGATATCGAAGCTGCTCTTTCCCAAGACTCGTGTTTTCCCTACCTCTTGCAGTTACTCTACAATGCAATGCTTTCTTATTTACACCCTCTACCATATTACCCGCTTCTCGTTAAGTGTACGAAACAAGTCCTACTTCTTTTTGCCATTTCCCATCTGACCTCGACACGACCGGTTTCTCTTCTCTCTTGGCCCTTCAGTCAATTATAAGTGCTCGCAACCTACGCACGTTTAGAAAACAGAATATATTTTGTAACATCTAGATTTTAAAAAATTCAGATTAATGTAGTCATGACATTTAAGTTGAGCTAAATTTTGCCATTAACATATCGAAAGGGGACACAAAAAAGCCCCGTGTATATAGGTTAATGTTATTTAAGAATCTACAAACCCTAAATACATTCCGTGTGATGTTGGAAATAATCTAGCGAGTCATCTCCAGTTAAGCTTTCTTCTTCTTTTATTCATTATATCATCATCTAAAAATGAGTTGGAAAATATTTTCTGGTTTCTACACGTTCAAGATCGATATTTAATTTGAATATATAGGTCTAACGGTGAAACGACTTGTACGCGAAAATATATTCATTTAATTGAGGTATATAATGAATATTAATGATTTGATTATTGATTGATTTGCGAACATAATCGACCATGCTAACTTAATTTAATATGGAAAAAAAAAGACTTGAAGTCTGTAAAGCCGATTAAATTGAATATTATATTCTGATATAGAAAATAGAGTTTTAGCCTGTCACGAAGTAGTTTCCGTTTTTCAGAAAGTACATAATGTAGTATAAATCAAAGGAAAATTAAAATGTTCATTATCCCAATCAATAAAGTTTCTAGTGAAAACATTCATGATGAGATGCAATTTTATATTATATTCTACCTTAATATTATGTCGTCATTTTGATAACAGTAATCACAGCGTTTGCGAGGAAACAACAGTCAAGAAAACCTTAATAATACGCTATAAAAATCGTGGAGTTATCAGGACACATTCTTGAATAAACAACTTTTAGTCTTTAAGCTGACACTGGAATTCTTTGTCTTGCAAAATGACAGGTTGAATTTGCAAATGTACCCAAGCCTGAAATATAATCCGAATAAATACGGATATTTGTAGAAGTAAGGACTGCAAAGTTTTACTGTGGTTAAGAATTAAATAGACAGTTGTGTCTGCTAGAAAGAAAATCAATACCAATGATATATAATTTTAAAGAAATCACGCAACAAATAGCTCTTCGAATTTCTAAAGACGTTTCAAACATTTTATTAAGATACGTGCTATTGAGTAACTCCTGTGTCATTCTCACTGAGAATTATAAGTATTGCTTTGTTTAAATTTTTGTGATATAGTTCAATGTTCGATCGATTGTGTGATGTGAATCAGTGTATTTATTCTTGTATATACGTTCACACACACGCACACATATATTTACATGTATACATTTATCTATATGTATGTGTGAATATTTGTGTTGGTTGGTAGACAAATCACTGCTTTTCAGCCCCACTCTGGGCCAAATAGGAAAGTAAACACATTTCCTTTGCAAATGATGTGAGGATAAAAGAGTTTCGAATTGTCTGTGGAACGTCACTGATAATACGTT
The DNA here is from genome assembly GCF_001194135.2 of Octopus bimaculoides. Classification (NCBI taxonomy): domain Eukaryota; kingdom Metazoa; phylum Mollusca; class Cephalopoda; order Octopoda; family Octopodidae; genus Octopus; species Octopus bimaculoides. The sequence continues at coordinate 15,042,223 of NC_068981.1, forward strand.
AAATAAAAAAGTTATAAATTTGGTTACCATTGTAAGACTACCTTTGTCTTTATAAATGTCCTAGAAATTTCACATTGCCTTGGCTTTGTTGTCCTATTTTATTTAACATATAGACGTTCAAACGTGACCCGCATTAGACTCCTCACTCATACTATTATCGAACCGGGAGTCTAACAGTGGTCCTTTTGTAGCACTTACATAGTGTTATCTGCCTTTTGAGTCTTCTGGATACCAAAACCTCCCATATTACCTTTTCACAAGAGGAAATCTAAACACAGTTTAATTTTGAATAATCAGTATACACATAAACAGTACAAACATCACTGTAGAAAAATGAGAAGAGTAGTACATTCTTTCTGTCCTACTGATAGGCAGAAATTAGAGGGGAGTAAAAGAACAAGGAAGAATTTAACTACATTATGCTGATAGATATGCTGTAGTTTCGGATACATTAGAGTAGGCCAGGGGTCACCAAAGTAAGTCCGAGGGACCCCCTATGGGTCAGCGAGGAATTACAGGGTTTCACGATAGCCAAGGGGTCGAATGGTGGTCGGCCTGAGAAAGACCAACTCACCCTGAGGAACTGCTTGAAATACATCGTCAGCGCCATGCTCATTCCTCACGTTGATGTTGTCGATTTCAATAAAATATATCCAGCAATATGATGCGTTTTTCACATTTTCTCACCGTGAACACAATTTCATAAAAACTGAAAGTTTAACACTGTATACTCGTACACATCGTTTTAAATGTAAAATATGTCAGCTTCAATAGAATTTCTTAATTTGTCGTACATGTATATTTTAGCTAACATTTTAATTGACAGTTTCATTACCCAGTACGCATTTAAGATATGGTACGGTAGGGTAGAGCATTAAGATATTTTAAATGATGAGAGTTGTCGATCCGGAAGGAGAAGTGGCTAAAGGGGATAGATGGTCGAAAAAGTTTGGTGACCCCTGTTGTAGGCCATTTATGGATGTTTAGCTTTTACGCTCGTGTTTTTGTCATAACGACCAAAGTGATGCGAAATATTCGTCTTTCACGGAGTCAGTCATAATAGTTGTACTCTCATGCTTCTGCGCATCAGTGATATAAAATAGACATGCATTTACTTTTTCTTTTATTTCAACAATAGTACAGCGTCGTACTGTTTTGATTTATTTGTACTCTTCTCGGTTATGCTTGCATAGTTACTTGTGCATAACAACACACACACATACACACACACACACAAACACACACACACACACACACACACACACACACACATCTATATGTATATATATATGCACATAATTGTGTATCTATATTAATATATACTTATATATCTATGTGTACATATGGTGAGTGTGTAAGTAGGCGCAGAACGGTGAAACTGAAAACAACTTCCTTTCACAAGCTTGAAAGACGGGCTTAGATCACCTTGCACGATAGCCATGCAATACTTTGTGATGTAAATTGTATAGAGTGTAATTCAACTAACACTAATTCATTATTGAACCTGTGAATTAAAACAGTCTTGCCACAACGATTCCGTTTTAGAATTACAACAAGAGAACAAGTGCTTGAGAAACAATCAGTTACACGATAAGCAGCACATAGTAGGAATAATCAAACAAACCAATCCTCTTTAGGTGAGACACAAAGGGCTTATATATATATATATGTTAATTTGTTTTTACGTTCCACTAAAAAAAAATGGATATGCCCACAGATAATTTTACCTTGCAAAATCAGATGCTTATAATGCCGATGTGTTTACTTAGATAGGCGAACACAGACACAAATATGTACAAATACTTGTATA
>NC_068981.1:15044260-15048597 GCF_001194135.2 Octopus bimaculoides
CGGTAAGTTCGTGCCGATTTTTAAGGGGAAGAAAAAGGTCAATAAGTACTTGCCACTACATTTTTAATCAACCAAATATGAACCATTTTGTTGCACAATGCGTCTCCATCTTTCCTTTAACTTGAAACTACCCTCTTCCCAGAATTGAGGTGGTTTCATGGCAAATAAGTTGAAAGGAAAGCTACAATAAATCGACACGAACTTTCCGGAAGACCCAATATATTAATATGCATGTGTGTGTGTGTGTGTGTGTGTTTGCATTTGTGTAAGCTTCGTGCATACTTGTATGAGTATCTGTGCGATTAAATAATTCTGTTAGCGTAGTTGCAAAGAGATATTTATGGATGCTAAAAACATTAGAATTCGACTATATATCGTCATGTAACCAAACCGTGTGTTAGTAAAGGCAAGTTAATTTTTTCAGGATATTGGAATCGATTTCCAGTGCAAAGCAATAAATATATTTCACGGGATATTTTAGTCCCAACCTAAAGATAGATTTGTCCCGATTCTCTCGATACTTGTTAAGTCTTGCTTTAAGATATGTGTGCATATTTTAGTAAAGAGTTTCACGCTAACACAGATACTCCTGATACGCGAACACAGATATTGAGTGTACACATAGACACACACTCATATATTCATTCATTTATTCAGTTCTCATTGTGCCTTGTGAAATTTGAGGCGACAGCAAGATCATTCCACCTTCTAACACTGAGTGCATCCTTAACAGCTGGTTCCATTCTTAACCCTCTGATTTTATAATATTTTGTTATTGTCTACCGTCACGTTTCCTTTAGTGGCCACGTCTTCTTTTACCTTGTGGAAACCATTGGAAATCGACCCTGACAACTGAGTTCAGTTTATAGCGACAAACTCGACCTAACCATTCCTATTTCCATACTTCAATAGTTTCTCTTATTGGCTTCATATTAGCCTTCGTATGTAGTTGGCTACTGGAGATCATATTCAGCCAGTAAACCTTCAAAATTATCTGTAAACATTTATTTTGAAACACCTCCAATTTCTTTTCGATACTTTTTTTATTGTTTTCCAACATTCAGATCCATAGACCGGGATGCTAAGTTTGGTGCTTTTGTAAAATCGTATTTTTGGTGCTCTTGATAAGTATTGATGAGATTAAAATATCGAATGTTTGGTTGAGATTGCTGATACTTGTATCTGTTTCATGAAAGCATTCACGATCCATTGTTATTCCATTCATACACACATATCGTAAAATATAATTGGCAAATAATCGCTCAGAGATTTCATATTGCCTATACGAGCGCGCGCACGCACACATACACACACGCGCACGCACGCACACATACACACACGCACACACACACACACTCACACAAACACACACACTCACACACATATATATGTATGTATAAATATTATATTTTATAGAAGTCCCTTAGCAGACCTCAAAAGATTCAAACTCATTCTTCGATGTCTTTACAAAAATCATTTCACAAGGTATACAATGCTATAAGAGGGGTTAGGTTGAACGAGTATAGAAGCAATTATTGAGATAAGCAAATTAGACACATCAAATTCATTAAATGTATTAAATACATAAAATACAAAATATATTTGTATTTATACACGCAAAGCTTGAGAAAGCAAAAAGTGGAAACTTTCAGATGATGAATTTATTTGTATAAGTCTATATATTTATATGAATATGTCCAACATGCACATAGTACGAATGACATTCATATTCTGTGTAAGTCAGAACTATTTATATGAATATATACATGAATTTAAAGCATATATATACATATATATTCCTAGGATATTTTTCGATGTTATTGCTAAGGTTAGTGTCTGGAATCGAACTCGAAATCTTAGGAGTAGTAGTCCGCGCTCTTAACCACTATGCCATATGCCTATGTGCAATTATGGAGTGAATTTTAGGGCTTATAAATCTAATATTTTCCTATCCTTCCTTAATACCGGTTCCTATACGTTACTCATATCTGCACTCGGTTTGCTTAGGAGGTTGTTGTGTCCTAGCATATGTGATGCTCCTTTCAGTTTTCATATTTTCCATTGGTGTTTTGTATCTAACATCGAAAAAATACCTTAGGAATGAGAACCCAGATTCGAAATTTCCCCCAGATACCCGATGAAGGCTGCAGAATATATCAGCCGAAACGTTGTGTTAACACCAAACAAGATGAGGTCAAATATCCGTCAAATGTAAATAATGTAAATAGTATACTATTTTTATTCCTTTATAAACTGTGAATTCCCTGTCTAGAACTTCCATACATACTCACCTTGACATTGATGACGGAATACCCAGTGTATGGAGATGCTAACTAAATACTTGGGATATCCTCAAATCAGCTGTTAGAATCCAATAATTAATTAATTAACTCATTAATCAGTTAATTACTTTAAATACACCTCTCTCTGAATATTCTAAATAACGGGAGATACTCGTCCTGCCTCGGTTTTGTTGTCCACTTTGCTCTAACGCACACACATACACACACGCACACACACATACACATCTTCCAGATCCACTCACGAAGCTTTGGTCAGACCGAAACCACAGAAGAGGATACTTACACAAAGCCATGTAGTAGGACTGAACCTGGAGCCACACTTATCGGGAACAAGATTCTTTACCATAGAGACACCCCTATGCCTGTAAATATAAATATATGTGTGTGTGCGCGCACGCGAATGTATTTGAGCAAAATGTACAAAAAAACGAGGGTGGACGAGTATCTCAAATCATTTAAAATATTTAACTAGAGTAAGGTGTATATGAGGCGTGTGGTGTGTGTATGTGTGTATGTGCGTGTGTATGCGTGCACGTGCTCACGTCTTTATGTTCGTGTTTATCCCCGATCCACAGCTTTAGAACTGGTGCTGGCGTGTTCACGTCTCTGTAAATTAACAATTCGTGGAACTGATTCGCTATACTGAAGCCTTAAATGCGGTTACCTAGCATATCTGCTGACCATTGTCTGAATCATGTTATAGAGGAAAGATATATAATTGTACAAAAATACATTGATAAATTTGGCATAAAACTGCTTTTACTTGAGTGAAACATTCTTTGAGAGTATATTATAAAAGTTATATTATATATAATCCTTTCTATTGCAGCATATATAATGCATAACTTACGATTCCAAATTATCGCTGTTTGGTATTTAATAATTTACATTTATCAGCATTCAGTCACTTGCACATTTCTAGTGTTTAAGGTGAGAATATAAAATATAAGAAGCAATGCTAGGTTATTAATAAATAAAGAGGTCTTTAAACAAAATATTATCACTAATACATATATACGATTTATTCACAGAGTTTTATGTAATTTGCATGAATTAAAAGACAATTTTATGTGATTAATATAAAGTAAAATGTTTTAAGAATGTATGATTGATGGGGTTCATAGTAGATAGAATTGCACCTAGAACTTATTTAGTTGTATGCACATACATTAAATAGCAAATGGTGGAAAAGCTAAATTTATGCAACCAGATTCGATGAAGTACCTATCAATTATTAAGATTTTCGTAATTGATAATATTACTAGAAATGCTACAACATCATTCTAAACGAGGATTAACGATTTAAGAATATGGATCCTCTCTTCAGGTATATATATTAATGTTTCCTTCCAACACACACACACATACACACAGACAAAAACACACGCATATAAGCACACAAACACCCACCAAAACAAACATGCACACACACACCGGAATTTATGTGTGTACATAAATTTAATTGGTGTGCACGCACACACCCGCACATAGACACATATGTATGTGTATGTATGCATGTATGTATGTATATATGGTAAAAAAATTAATGAGTGTGTGCGTTACATAAATAATATTTTCAGGATTAAACAAAACGTGATTTGTGACGGCCTAAGGCGGTATCATTCTTTTTCCCGTTGCCTTCGGCGGACTGGTCATGATTTTCTGAGTTCCTCGCTCTAAGCATCCCGTGTTTATAGTCATTCAGGGCAGTTTTCATTTCTCCTACGGGGTACCCATTTTTTGGTATTGTCTTGGAGCCCTAAGTCTTTTTTGGTTGCTACATATTAATTATTATTCTTTTAATTGTTGCCCTAAGCCTTAATTTTGTTTATTGTTTTGTCTCTCGTCTCTGATGCATCCCGTTTTGTTAAGCTTTGGTCCTATTACTAGCACGTTTCGATAATGGCCGAAATTGCGCTTGACCGTCTGGCTGATAAGTAAAGAGGAGGTGATGAACTTCTGTGTTTTCTGTTCGTCTGTGTATTTAGTATATGTACAGGTTTTTTTTAATTATATGTGTGTGTGCGTGCGTGT